>NC_025999.2:96517124-96731147 GCF_000442705.2 Elaeis guineensis | reverse complement strand
ACGTTGGTTTGCTTTTCTTGTCGTCTTTCTTTTTCGGCCTTCAGGGCTTTGTAATGCATACTTAGCTAGTGAAATGAAAAGAAAATTTTCCATTACCTCTTCTACTCATGTGTTGAGTTGTCATTTGCCGAACTTCTTTCTGTTTTTGCCTTGCTCGATATCGATGTCATTCGAAGGTACCCAATCGTCGTCGCATTGACCTGTCCCTTTTGTTTATGGCCGCAGATTTGTCCGGGACCACTTGAGTTTGACGCTTCCTTTTGGAGTTCGAGCTCGGAGGTCTGAACTTCTCATCGCCTTGAGGAAGCCGTCTTATCCTTGGCCTATGTTGAGAGCTCTCTTGGAGACTGGAGATTTTTGATAAGAATCCCCGTCTTCGCTGAGACGAGGTCCCCTGTATCTTTGACGTAATTTATTTTTCATTTATCGCTGGTGTAGTTCGTCGCTTTCCTTTTTAACTTCCTCCCTTTTTTCTTTTTCTTTTCTCGAGTGAGGGTTTTCCCTCTGCTCTTAGCTGGGTCGCGGGAGCGCGAAGAGGCCATCGAGAAGATTTTCTTTTTCTTATCTGATCTTGAATGATCGGATCTTAGTTGGTGTCAAGATGACGTTCTCCTCATATTCCTGATGTAGTCGATTTCAACTCAGGTTAGGACGAGGTTCTCTTCCTGTTCCTAACAGGGCTGTGGGGGTACATATGGGCATTGCAGGGCCTCTCCTCCCATCTGGTCTAAAGGTAATCGGGCCTTGGACTTTGCTCATGTTAGGGCGAGATTCTCCTCCTGTCCCTAACATGGCTGTGGGGGCACATAAGGACGTTGTAGGGCCTCTCCCCCCATCCGGTCTAAAAATAACCGGGCCTTCGATTTTGCTTATGTTAGGGCGAGGTTCTCCTCCTGTCCCTATCATGGCTGTGGGGGCGCATAAGGGCATTGTAGGGCCTCTTCCCCCATCCAATCTAAGGAGAATCGGGCCTTCGACTTTGCTCATGTTAGGACGAGGTACTCCTCCTGTTCCTAACATGGCCGTTGGGGCACATAAGGGCCGTTATATGGGCCTCTCCCCCCGTCCGATCTTAAAATAACCGGACTTCCAACTTTGCTCACGTTAGGACGAGGTTCTCCTCCTGTTCCTAACATGACTTTATTTTTGTTGTCTGAAGGGGTTATCTCCTGTCGTTACGAGTCCATGCCGAAAGGGAAAGATATGCAAATCTGAAAAGAATCTTGATTTAAAGCAAAGTCATTAGTAATATATTTACAGGTTTTTCAAATCCCATGGTCGTAGAAGGTCTGTTCCCCGTCGAGGTCCTCCATAGATGGAGTTGATGATCCCGATTGGAGGCTGATCTCTGGGCTGCTCTTCCCTCTTCGGTGGCTCAGGTTGCGGCAGGGCCCTTAGCCGATCCTCAATCCTGCGATCAGAACTTCATATTCCGCTCCATTGTTCATTGTAGAAAACTCGAAGCGCAGCGCGTACTCCATGACGATCTCCTCCGGACTGATCAAGATCATACCCGCGCCTGCGCCTAACATGTTGGAGGATCCGTCCACATAGAGGGCCTAAAAGCAATCAGGGGGGTCTGTTTCTTCTTCGGAAGAGTTCAGTCGGGACTTCAGGCCGTCAATTTCACCTTGTTCAGGTTCGGCCTCCTCCGAGATAGTGCATTCTACTATAAAGTCTGTCAATATCTAGACTTTTACTGTCGGCCTAGGTTGATAGTTGATGTCAAATTCTGTGAGCTCGATCGTCCATTTCGCTATCCTCCCGGAAGCATCCGTCCGGTGCAGAATTGCCTTAATCGGCTGGTCGGTGAGCAACGTTACGGTGTGTCCTTGAAATTAAGGTCGGAGCCTTTGGGCTGCAATCAACAGGGCGTAAGTTAGTTTCTCTAATTTAGTATACTTGATTTCGACGTCTCTCAACGCGCAACTGATGTAGTAGATTGGCCGTTGAATTTTTGCTTCTTCCTTGACAAGAACTGCTGCGAGGGCCATAGGGGAGACCGCCAGGTACAAGAATAACTCCTCCCCGGGCTCGGGCTTCGCCAATAGCGGAGGTGAGCCGAGGTAGTTCCTTAGTTCTTCGAATGCCTGTTGACACTCAGTGGTCCAACAGAAGTTCTTCGGCCGCTTGAGGATTTGGAAGAAGGGTAAGCACCGTTCGACCGACCTCGCAACGAAGTGATTCAGGGCTGCCACCCTTCCTGTAAGGCGCTGAACCTCTTTTATCGACTTCGGGGTGGCCATCTCCTGGATGGCACGAATCTTCTCCGGATTGGCTTCAATCCCGCTCCCCGATACCATGAAGCCCAGGAACTTTTCCGAGGTCACTCCGAAAGCACACTCAGTCGGGTTCAGCTTCATCTTATATTTTCAGAGGGCGTCGAAGGTCTCCTAGAGGTCGGCGACGTGGTTCGTCGAAGATTTGCTTTTCACGAGTATGTCGTCCACGTAGACCTCCATGTTGCGGCCGATCTGCTCCTTGAAGATTTTGTTTACCAGCCGCTGATAGGTCGCACATGCATTTTTGAGGCCGAAAGGCATGACCCTGTAACAGTAATGACCATGGTTAGTAATGAAGGCAGTCTTTTCTTCATCTTCTGGTGCCATCCTGATTTGATTATAGCCGGAGAATGCGTCCATAAAGGTGAGAAGCTCATGGCCCAAGGTTGCATCCACCAGTTGATCAATTCTGGACAGAGGGTAGCTGTCCTTTGGGCAAGCTTTATTCAACTTTTTGAAGTCTATACACATCCTCCACTTGCCGTTTGCCTTTTTGACTAGGACAATGTTGAAAATTCAGTCAGGATAATTGACTTCTCTAATGAATCCGGCCTTCAGGAGTTTATCCACTTCCTCGGCTATCGCTTTTTACCTTTCCGGTGCATGACCTCAGATTTTTTCTTTCGTCGGCCGATGCTTTGGATCAACGGCCAGACGATGTTCCATGACCTCTGCGTCAATCCCCGGCATGTCCGTTGGAACCCAAGCGAAAACATCTGCATTCTTTTGTAGGAAATCAACGAGCTGCGTCCGTACCTCTTCCCCCAGGTTGGAGCCGATCTTCACCACATGCTCTGTATTCCCATCATTCAAGTGGATCGAAACCAGATCTTCCATTGGCCCGCCCCTTTCCTCAGCGAGGTCGTCACGGGCGTCCAATCCATCAACCGAACAGAGGTCAGATTGGTCACTTCTTTGCAAGGCTATGTTGTAGCAGTGTCTAGCCAGGGCTTGATCTCCCTTGACTTCTCTGACCCCCTGGTTAGTAGAAAATTTCAATTTCAGATGGTAGGTCGACACACGGCCTGAAGGGCATTGAGGTCAGGTCGACCGAGGATTGCGTTGTAGGCTGACGACGCCTTCACCACTAGGAAATCCACCAGAGCTCTGGATTGTCTTGGATATCGACCCGCAACTACAGTCAAAGTTATTACCCCCTCCACCGGGATAACATCACCGGTAAGCCCTATTAGAGGGGAGCTAATCGACCTCAAACGACCGTCAAAGATGGACATTTTTGAGAAGGCATCGTAAAACAAAATATCGGCCGAACTTTTATTGTCGATAAGAATACGGCGCACATCGTAATTGGCTATATTTAAAGAAACTACAACCGCATCGTTATGAGGGAATTGAACTCTCCGAGCATCTTCCTCAGTAAAGATTATGGATTTCTCAATCCTTTGTCGCTTGGGAGGTCTAGCCAATACACCGGTTGTTCCCTGTCGGGATTCTCCTGAGATGGTGTTGGTGAAACCGGTCGGAGGTCGATTATCGGGCCACTCCATGCCGACTGCTGTCGTCGGAGGAAGAGGAGCCTGAGAAATCGGAGATGAGGCTGGGGCTTGCGGAGCTTGCTGAGATCTGACCACGGAGGCCGTTGACCGCCTGGTGGTTGCCTCCTAGGGAGGCACCAGGTGGAGATCAGGCAGGAAGCTGGAGGAGAAGGTGTCGGAGAAGATGACCGAAGGTGATCCCGTTGAGCGCTCCTTTAAGAATAAGGGTACTGCGAAGACACAGCCCCTTCCTATAGCGCCAATCCTGTTGGTGCAAAAATCCGCCGGCGTCGGAGAAGCTGGAGTAGAGGGAGTCGCGGTCGCCGTCGGGACCTGCAAAGGAAGTCTAAACCGGAGTTGGGGGTGCTCCGACAAGACCCTCTGACGCTCAAATCAGTTCTCTGCCTCAACAAGAATGGAGTGCTCGAATGAAAATTTTTGCAGAGTTTTGAGATAGAGATTAGAGCTTAGAGAATAACGTATCTGGGGTCCCCTTTTTATAGGCGGAGGATGTAACAGACTGATAGCGACGTTTGTAACCGCCTGGTAGTGGGTCGTTCAAGGTCATAAGAAATTTGTTGCAGAGAGTAGTGGCGTCAGGGGCTGTTTAGAGCCACGTGGAGCTTGTCGCAGGGAGTGGAGTAGTGTCTGTTGTCGCGACTTGTCAGAGAGTGGTGGAGCTGCGCGGAATCCGTCACAGAAAGTGGAGCAGAGTCGTGGCCATTACTGTGGCCTGCCAGGGAGTCCAGGCCTGTCGGCCGAAGCTCGATTGAGGTGTCCGGCAGAGAGAGGTGGCTCTCCATCTGAGAGGAGCTCGGATGTTGCTGGCGAGCCCTCCACCGTTGGGTGCCTTGGGCGCTAGTACTGCAGGCGATGGTCATTTGCTGTAGAAGCTCAATCAGAGGCTTTCCGTAGATGAAGTTCGATTTCACACAGAATTTGGCAGAAGGTCGATCGGCAGTGGATGTCAGATGGCGCTGGAAAGGTTCATCTGTTGGAGAGGTCCGGCTGCTGGAGCCCGTATGTCGTAGGAGTTCGTCCGAAATCTGTCCGCTACAAAAGTTCGATCGAAGTCCGGTCTCCGTAGAAGTCCGGATGGGGATCATTTGTCGAGGAATCTCGGCCGAAGCCTGCCTGCAATAGAAGTTCGGAAAGAATTCGCTCACAATAGAAGCTCAGGTGGAGGCTTACAGTAGAAATCCGATGTGGACCGTTCGTAGTAGAAATTCGAAGCAGACCACTTGTAGTGGTAGCTCGGAACAGACCGCTTGTGGTAGAAGTTCGGAGCAGACCGCTTGTGGTGGGGGCTCGGAGTCCGGCCCTTGCCAGAATTCGGATGAGGCCCACTTGCGATAGGAGCTCAAGGCTGAAGTCCAGCTCCCGTAGGAGCTCGGACGAAGTCTACCTGCAGTATGAGTTCGGGAAAGAAATCCGACTCCCGTAGGAGCTCGGATGAAATCCAGAAGGCGGTCGACCGCCGTAGAAACTTGGATAGAATCCGTCCGTCGTGGAGATCTGCTGTTGAAAAAGTTTGACCACTGACGAACTGACGAAGTTCTGAAAGAAATTCGGATTGGAGTCGATTGAATCCTGTTGGAAAAGATCTGGAAGAGATCCGGAGAACGGTTGATCCTTGTAGGAGATCGGCCGATAGTAGAATCCAGAGAGCACTTGGAGCAGCCTGATAGACGACCGAAGAAGCTTATCGCTGGAGAAGTCCGGGAGATGCGGCAGGAGTTCGTCCGTCGGAGAAATCCGGTCGACACTTGTGGAAGAAGCTGTGGGAGTTTATCCATCGGCAGAACTTGGGAATATTGTAGAAGCTCGGCCGCCGGAGAGGTTCGGAAAGATGTCGCCCAAAGTCGGACGTCGGTAGAGTCTCGGGAGGATCACTCTTGATACGAACTTCGACTGGAGGGTATTTTATACCCAACAAAATTCTTTTCAGTAACGTGAACGACTATATTCCAATCAACCCCGTCACAAAAATATGACCATTATTTCACATCAATTTTCCAACTATCTCCCAAGGCAAGGAAAATAGACGCCATTCCAGCAACAGAACTGCACCACCATCAAGAACCAAATCGGCTCTAGCTTCGATGGAAATGGTCAGCGCCAGCAACTGATCCAACAATAGCGGGCCTGGCTTATATAAGTTTGGTGCTTACACACGATAAGGACGCGACAAAGACAACAATAGATTGTAAATAGAGCTGAAGCATAGAAGATAAGGTGGCTCAACTGCTTCAGGGTGAGAGGTCTCTGGTGTCTCACAGATGGATGACTCAGGTGAGAAGAAACTGGCACTCTTCGAT
Source organism: Elaeis guineensis (assembly GCF_000442705.2). Classification (NCBI taxonomy): domain Eukaryota; kingdom Viridiplantae; phylum Streptophyta; class Magnoliopsida; order Arecales; family Arecaceae; genus Elaeis; species Elaeis guineensis. The sequence continues at coordinate 96,725,051 of NC_025999.2, read as the reverse complement.
GTCGGGCAGTGCAAAGAAGCCTACCAAATGGGCTTCCTAATAGGGCAGAGATTCTCAGATCTGATTCAAAGCAGGGTGGCCACTGACCTCATCCTTCAACAGCAGCTCCTCCCTTTCGCCGGCACCGCAGAGGCTCAGCTGCTCATTGAAGCACTCTGCACTGCTAATAGACAGATGTTTCCAAGATACTGGGATGAACTGTTAGGAACAGCTGCAGGGAGCGGCATCCCAATTATCCATGTAATATTTCTACTTCACCATGGCTTTATATTCATTGTCCTCTGCTAAACTTTCCAAACAGTAGTAGTAGCAGAAAGATGTTATAGCTGGTTAACTGAATGCTTTTGAGCAGATAATATTGCTAAATTTTAGGAAGGAAATACTTCCCTTTATTCTGAAGAAAGAAGACACTCAAGAAGAAGTGACTGATGATGACTGTTCAGATGTTCTTGTGGTAAATGACTCCATGGCCATTGCCGCACACAACGAAGATGCAAACATAGCTTTAATCGGTCACACGTAATCATCAAACCTTCTCCATAGATCAATATTAAGCAAACAAGGTCATCTGTCGTATTAAACTCAGTCAGTACTTTGAAATTTTATGGGCTGCAGCTATTTGGTGAGGGCCATGCTGCCGAATGGAGTATCATTCACTGCTTACACTTATGCTGGCGAGCTTCCAACCTGTGCGTTTGGCTTCAACAGCTGTGGCTTGGTAAGATCTGTCCACTGTAATAAACTCACAAGGCTTTTCATAAGTCATGCAAAATGCTGAAGCAAATGGCTAGTTACATGGACCTCTATATCAGGCATTCACACTTAATTCAGTGCCTCCAACGCGAGAGGAAATCATCGCAGGAGGTATCGGACGTAATTTTATATCACGAGATCTTCTGGAAGCCACTGGCCTTGGTGATGCCTTGAATGTAAGACACTTTCTGGTATCAACAGATGATTAACATTGATAACTTACCAATGCTGACATGGTTCCCGACTGCAGAGACTTCACTCATCCAATGCTTCTGTTGGACACAGCTATAACTTGGTGGATGTCAGAAGCCGCAGAATTGTAAATGTAGAAACAGCATCTGGCAAACGCTGTTTGGTTCATGAGGTTGGGAGAACACCTGTCTTCCATGCAAACATGTACCTCCACCTTGAAGTACAGCAGGTGAACCATAGATTATAGAATTTAGACACAAACTAGGAGATCAGACACAGAGATAGATGATACTGTGAAAAATTATGGATTTATGCATCACATAATTTAACAGAACAATGCAAAATTAGTGCTCTAATCTAAATTCAGTTCATTGTTTTCAAGTGAAGGTACAAGATGAGAACTCTATCAGCAGACAGAACAGGGCAGCTCAACTTTCAGCAGACTCAAAAGAAAAAGTACTCTCAATTCTTGGAGATTGTGTGGATAAAAAATATCCCATCTACATGACAGGTGATTCAATTTGGGGTCTTCCCCACAAATATAATCCTTCAAGTGTGTCCTCTGTTCCACTTGATTCAGATTACTTCTACCCATTTCAGGTCCAACATTATATACTCTTTGCACAGCACTGATTGATCTGGATGAACAAACAATCACCATATATGAAGGCAACCCAGAGAAAAAACTTGTATCTTATGCTCTTCCAGTATTCTAGTAGAAGAAGCCCTTGCTAGCCACAATAAAATTATTAATCTGACTGCTGCTGAGAACTCAAAATTTATACCATATCAGGATTTTAATCTTATTTTAGTCTGCAAATAAAATTTTTTGAAACCATCATGCAGGTTCATGAAGACCCAACATATGCCCAACAAGGCAACGCAAAGCTGCCACCTGTACAACTAAGCCAACCCAGTTAAACAACATACATCATCTTGGATATATTTATGGAAGTATGTATGGAAAGCACTACCTTGCCATGGATCTCATATTTAATGGGACCATCCAACTCGGCTCCTAACGTGATTAGTTTTGTAACTGTGCTGTTTATGTCTGCTACCGTGAAGGATAGCATAGAAGAGTAACCTTTCTGCATGGCAAGATCACTGTGACATCACAATTAGAAATAAGAGTGGAGACTTCTAACAAATTCAAAGGAATGCATGATACAAGATTATCTCTAAGACTTCTAGAAAGATTATCTCTAAGATTTCTGGAAAGAAAAAAATAAATAAATAATATATATATATATATATATAGAGAGAGAGAGAGAGAGGATAACAAAAGTAGAAACCAAATTCCGCATCTAACTAAACTCTCAAAGTTATTGTTTTCCATCTCACCATCATGATTTATGAGATTGCTGCTGGAGACAAGCACTCCACATGCTATGACACAAATTTAGTATTAGAAGCAGCTATTCACAATACACAGATATGCCATAAAATTCTTTATATGCCATATACATAATTATGAGCAACAGACACCCTTGCTAGGCCTTCAGCCAGGCTTTCAGGTCCCTGAACCAGTTTAGACACCCAGATTGGACCCAACAACCAGCCTCCTGTCCCTACATGGGCCTTTTGGCTTCACGATCAGGCACGCAACCACTAAACTGACATGCAAGGTGTCACTGGAATGGAAAGCATGTGCAGGGCAATATGTATGACAATATGTACCTAAAGTTGACTGAGCTACAGTTACATTCTTTCATGCCAGGACCACTAGTTGCATGCAATGCAGCTCCATCTAAACGGGACCATAAACCATAGTCCCACCATATGCAAGGAATATGTTCATTGCACATAATTCTTATCATAAAAAAAAATACATAAGTTGGCACACATTAACTTGTCATCAGATGCAATGGCCATATTCAGCCCCATCGCAAGCAGTGGACCAGCTCTGTTCAAATAGAACCATTAGACCAAGAATACTAGGTCACAAATGACCCAGCCATGATAAAAAAAAAAAGAGAAGATGACTGGGTTCTTTGATGATATAATCCATGTCAAAGTTACAAATTGTGAACAGCACTGGTATACTACTTATGATATTTTTATTTTCCAATCAAGATTCACATTAAAAATGATTTAAACACAAAAATTCTGAAAACAGTGCTGAAATTGAGTGAAATCAGATCTTTTTGAATTGACAAGGAAGAAGGAATTTTAAGTAACTGAAATATGATTTATAATTAGATTGAGCAGGAGAAACAAATAGAAGAGGTCAAAGGGTTTCTGCCAAAATCCCCAAATCTATGATGTGTGGCCGCACGCATTTGTTCACAAATATTCATCAAAATACAACTTTATATTCATGGTCCTTCTTCATTCCCATATCACATAACTTATCAACTTCATTAAGAATAATCAAAATTTATGAACAACAGAATTAGAACCTAAATTAGTAAACTGTAACTTTAACAGTAATGAACAAAATAGTTCTTCTTCAAGTCCTCTAAAAGCAACTTAAAAATCAATTGAATACACAAGATGATTAAAAAAAAGGGATTCTTAAAACATCAACATAGATCACATCATACTTTGTACTATCATCAAAATCTGCTATGATGCATTGTTGCGTCAGAACTCTAGTTCTCGAGTAGTCATTCTTGACTCATGAAATTGATGATGGATCATTCTTAGAGAACAATTAGCACCTTCATTTTGCATACTTGTCTCTTGGAATTCAATTTGAATAATACACTACTGGCAGTGATTGTCCACTAGCAATGAGATTGCATATGAATGAGAATTTGAGCACACAGGCTGAGTGCGCGAGCGAGCAAGAGTGAGAGTGAGAGTGAGAGTGAGAGTGAGAGAGAGAGAGAGAGAGTTAAAATCCATTTTTATTAGTTAGAAGGAATAGATCTTCAAGGTAATATTAGAATATATTGTTCGATGATATTATATTTGTTGTATGTCTAATTCCATCTTTGATGTTGGTAATTAGCACTTCAGTACTTTTGTTAGTGAAATATCTACTCTCCTATAGGGATTCACAAAACTCAAACAACCATTGACACATTAGGATTTAACCATGCTTGACTTTGATAAATTATGATAGTGATTACTCACATGAAGAGTAGAATAAATACTTTATGAAGCAGAGGCAGGATTCTGAAGCAAGTGCAACATGCAAGATAGAAGCTTGAAACTATGAAGATGCTCAAAGATGAATCAAGGCTAGTTAGTTATGCTTATACCTAAATGAAATCTGTATCTTCAATAATAAACAAAAAAAAAAAAAAGACAAAAGCATCAAGGAAACAAATGAAAGAGAAAGACTTGTACTTTATGGTGCCTGGTTAAGGAATCGATCCATAGATCTTCCCTTATACATATTACATCTTTCTGAAAAACTTCCTTAGTTCCCTATCATTCCTCACTTTCTTTTCATATGCCATTTCTCAATTTTTTCATAGATCATTTTCCTTGAATACCAATCCGTTCAATATAGGAATCTCCTTTAACTCGACTAATTACCCTACCCTTTTTTCCCTTGCTTCCTCTGCCATCTTCTTAGTTCAGCATTGAATTCACAGTGCACAATCATGTAGGTTTTAAAAAGTAAAAATAGCTCATTTTAGCGCTACATTGCATGAGAACGCAAACTGTTCGTCGATTCAAAATCGCAAATACTAGGATACCTCTCTGTAACTCGAGAAATCTCAAATTACTTTTACATAAACAACTGCAGCAGATCTTATCGATATCGGCACACACAACTTGCAATGTTTCTCCATCTTTTCACTGTCTAATAGCCTTGATTAAGATTATCTGTGCCTTTTCTTTTTTATTTCATCGAAACTGCATCCAGTGTAGCTATGATGAAGAGGAAACCCTTCCAAATGGGCGTGTGCACTCTTTCAAAGAGTAAAATCCAGAATTTTAATTCAAGAAAAAAATTTATTGGGTTACATACAAGCCAAAGCTCATGCGAAAGATGGAAAAGATAAAAGATAGAGGTGAAGAAGAAAGAGACCTGGGGGATTGCATGAGGGCAAGCTTTAGGGGGCCATTCTGGAGCTCGGCCCAACGGGGAGTGCAGACATTGATGCTGAAATCGTGTCCTTCGGAGTAGAATCGAGCAGCCCTGGGCACATCCCTGTGGAGATGAAGCACCCATCGAAACGCTGCGGTGGCCATGGCGGCCCTCGGAAGAACTCGGGAGGATGAGTTACGTCTACGGGTGGGACTTTAAAACGGTCCTGCTATGCCGCTCCTTTTTTATATTTGAGTTAGAGAAATTCTTCGTGCACCGCGGGCGGTGTAGAAAATCGGACCTAAAACGCACCGTCTCGTCCAATCGAGCCGCATAATCATCTTCATTATTTTTTTAATATTTATAAATTAATTTTTTATTTAAAAATTTTATATAATAAAAATATTTTTATTTTAAAAAAATTATGATATTTTATAACATAATATAGTCTAAAATATTATAATATGATCTAAAATATCGAAAGAATATTTTTGCTGATCACTGTTCAACACGTATTTAATATCTGTAAATCGATTTTTTTATTTAAAAATTTTGAACGATAAATTTTTTTTTTATTTTTTTAAAAAAATTATGATATTTTATATATATTATAGGTGCAAGATATCATAATATAGACATAAAATATTATATTTTTTTAAAAAAATAAAAATATTTTTATCATTTAAAATTTTTAAACAAAAAAATCAATATATAAACTTTAAATGCGCGTTGGAAAGTGGTTACTACGTCGATCAATCGGACGAGATGGTGCACTCCACATCAGATTTTGTACGCCACCCACAATGCACAAAGAATTTCACTTTGAGTTATGATTTTGGGCTTGGATCCGATCCAATAATTGATCGACTCTGATCAGACTTTTAGGTCGTTCGACTCGAGATAGATTAAGCACAATCCTAAATCTAATTTGAAATATTTGATTTTATGTCAGAACAAAATTAGTTTTCTACAGCTAAAATATAACTATTAGTAATTAAATATAAAATTATTAAATTTCTTTCAAATATTTTTTAATTTGATTCAAGTTTTTGATCATTCTTTAAACATGTATATTAATATGCTTGAAGGCATTATAAGTAAAAAATCCAGCAAAACAAATAAGCAGAATGCAAATATTTAAATATAATTAAGTGGAAAAAAAGATAAGGGAAGATGCAATTGTTGAGATAAACAAAGAGACAATAGGTTAAACTAGAATCCGTTCAATGAATAGGGAAAGACATTTAGAGGAGAGAAAAAGGAAGTTTATATGAGTCAATATTTTAGGTTGGACTAGACCGAATTCGAATCAGATTGGGCCTGCTTTTTGTTGAACCGAATTACACACAAATGATGTACAAGTTGTATCGAATGGGATCGAGCACAAAAATACAAGAACTGGACTCAATCCATATTTTAGATCCAATTTTTGAGACTGACCCAATTCACAGGTCTTCATTTACAGATAGGGTCAAATTTAATAGGGTGAGGACTTGGTCAGTTCTAATAGAGTTGAGACTGGATCTGGTCCGAGGTCCGGTCTTCAAAACACAAATTTTTTGAGACCGGTCTATTTTTCTTTGTTCCAGATATCATCTCATTTCTGTGAGTGAACAACAGATCACCAGCCTAATAAAATATACACATTTTGCTTTGCTTCTGAGAACAAACGGCCTTCATGATCTTGAGAGGAAGGAGAGAGAGAGAGAGATTCCAAACTTCTTAGCAAACTTTTAGTTGAGGTGATGTACAGCTATACGATATGAAGAAAATGTATCAGTTTCTAAGTATTTGCCCAAGGGCGTGGGGTAGAGGAAGAGAGGATAGAGAGGGAATTATGGACCTTTATTAGCATACAAGAAGATTTAAAATTTGTGACGTGCCAATCTAGTTGCAGGTTGAAACAAAGATCAAAAGCAGTTAAATTCGGGGAAGCAGAGTCGCAAGTTCTTTATCCCCAATACATTAAAGCAATCAATTAATAACCACTTAATACCTCTAATTTCTAGCTCTACTTCTATCAAGCCATGGCGCCTAGCCAACTAAGGACACCTACTAAAATCCTACAAGTTGGTATAACCCCAAAACTCCCAATAACTAAACTAAGTGAGATCACTCTTCCCACATGTGAGATCTTAATGTATCTCTAGCAAAATCTAAAATGTCAGATTGTGTTTTCCATGATCGTGGACACTTTTGCTGTTTTGCATCTCCCCTAGTCTGTTTATGACAAATATTTGTGATATAATATTGATGGCTTACACCATGAGCTACAAATGTAATGTATCACCTTCATCATCTCAGGGCCTTGGTATGGAATCTTCAGTGTAGAACATAATAGTCTTTTAAGGGGAAAGATACTTCATCAAGGTGCCTCATAGAAGTAAATGCTGTGGCAGATTAAAGTCCGCCAGATGCGTGGCTGGGACTCAGCAACTTAAGGCTAATAATTGACCCGGAAATCTTTTGGCCTGACTTGTTTGACTTTTCCCAATATGATATTAGGTGAATTACCACACTTTTTCTAATATTTTTCACTTCTTCTATCATCTTAACATAGGCTGTTTGTTCCCACGCCAGCACTCCCTGGGAAGGTGAGGTTGTGGTTTCAGATGTAAAATTCACGTTGCCCTCTCTTTCAATGCACCACCTCAAGTTTTGTAGTAAAATACTTGGAGCACAGTCCATCATATTTCACTGAAAGTGTGTATGCATGCATGGTATATCTCCTTTAAACTATAGCCAAAAAAAAAAAAAAAGAATCTTGTGGACATCACCTTTATATATATATATATATATATATATATATATATATATATATATATATATATATATATATATATATATGTTGCGGCCAATCCCCTCATCGCCTGATCGCCAGGAACGAGCACCTGCAAAGAAAAGTCCACACTGACTGGAGATGCCTCCAGCGGGGACCCTCCGACGGTCAAGTCAGAGAGGAGACTAGACAACAGTAGAGAGAAATCAGGGGACTCAGCGATGGAGGGAGGGAGAGAGCCCTCCTGTAAGCTACTGCCTTACCTCGTTTTATAGTAGGAGGTGATATGGTCCCACCGTCGGTGATGTAGATAACTGAAGAGTTGTCAAATCGTCGGGGGATTGTCATGTCGTCGACGGGCTGACAGGTCCTATGAATTAATTCGCATCCTTGACAGGACAGCGCCTCAGGTTCCTGGCAGAACAATGCCCCCTGACGGTTACACTGCCTGTCCTTGACAGGACTGCAGCCCATGCCATTGGTTCGGCGTTTTTGAAAGGGGCCGACCGACTATATATCGGATTTTAACTGTCGGGCGGCGACTCGAGAGCACGGTCGGCGTCTAGAAAAATCTGTAGAGGTCGGGCGTCGGTTGTCCAACCCGACAAGGAGTCGGCGATGTCCCACCCGACAGGGGATCGGCGATATAGGGTCAGTTTCGGGTGATCGGAGGTAGTGTTGGGCTGTTTGGCCGACACGCTCGGGCAGGGCATCATCGGTAGTCACTGTCGGTGTCGTCTGTTGTCGGACAGGCAAAATGGGTCGGCATCGAGACCCGTCGGTGAGTCGGCATCGGTGAGTCGACGTCGGTGAGTCGGCGTCAGGGTCAGTCGGTATATCCCAACAGTTGTCCCCCCACTCCTGAGCCTGATGTCACGTCAGCCCGTGTTTCCACGTGGGTGAGGCGTCGGGTGAAAGGAGTGGATCTTCATTGCGTCATGCCCTGATCCCACTGATCTCACCAACGGACGATCCGGATAAATTGGTGTCAGATGATTTGATGTCCGACGATTCGGTGTCAGACGATCTGATGTCAGACGTCTTTTGGAGAATGCAGACCGCCGTCTGGCACTCCTTTGGGAGCGCGGACCACCGTCAGGTGTCCCATCAGGAACACGGACCACCGTCAGTGAATTAATTCTAAGACGTGGTTCTTCCACCACGCGTCGGGAGGTCGTTGGGCCGGAGTCGTTCGTGCGGATGAAGGCGACATGGCCTGATCTGGGACGGGTGCGTCGAATCGTCGGGACGGAGGAGGGCCTGGATGCTGCCACATGTCAATCATCCGAGAGGTCCTCGTCGGTGCGCCCTCATCCCGACCGTCGAGGGGCCCTATATATATGGGGTCGCTGGTATTCAAAACCTTATTTTTGCGGTTCTACTGCCGAGACTCTGCCCGAGGGGTCCCCTTGTCCCAGGTAGTTGCTTCTGCTCCCATTTCTTGAGAAGTCCTTTCGTGACTTCTGTCTCCTTCCGCCTTCTCCCTGCTTCTTTTAGAATTCTTTCCCCTTCTTCTTCTTCTTCTTTTTCTTTTTCCTGGTTCTGGCGTCATGGCCAGGACTTCTCCTCGGGGAGCTCAGTCGGGGAATCCGACTGATGATCTTCGATCGACCCCGGAGATGGAGGTTTCTTCACTTTCGGGGTCGAATATCGATCGGCTTCGGGATCAGTACAGTATCTTGGAGCAGTTCCGACTCTTCGCCCCTGGGGCCGGGGGATGGGTCAACAACCCGTCCGTGGGTCAGGTGGCTCTGTACGTCGAGGATCTTCAGGCTGGTCTTCATCTCCCGATTTCGGAGTTTGTCCGAAACCTTCTGGATTATTACGGACTTTGTCCGGCACAACTGGCACCGAACTCAGTTCGGCTAATAATCAGTTTTGCTCTGTTGTATCGGTTTTTGCCGACCAACCCTCGAATCTCTCTCTTCCGTGCGTTCTTCATCCTCTGACCCCACCCTAAAGCCCGAGGGTGGTGGCTCTTCAATCCCCGTAAGGGTCTTTCTTTTATCACCGATCTTCCATCGTCCATTCATGGGTGGAAGAATCAGTTCTTCTTTGTTTCTTCTTCCTCTCCTTGGGGTTCCCTTCCCGCTGGGGCGAGCCTTTGACTGGGCTGAACGAGAATAGTTGAGTGGAGGCGGACGATCGGAAAGATTTCTACCGACTCAAGGATATGTCGGTACCGAAGCAGAGGGAGCTTGTTACCGAACAGGCCCTCTATGACGTTGGTCTGAGCCTGGTCCCCCATCTAGGTACCGCCTGATCCATCGGTTGTCTTTTCGCTTCTCGTTTATCCCCGAACACATACTGATTTTCTCATTAAAATTGTAGGTACGCCATCGAGGATGAGACCGACAGATGTCGAGATCAGACAATATGCAGCGAGGAAGAGGCCGACGTCTGGGGCTGGGCCTTCACGCCCGTCGAAAAGGCCTCAGATGTTGCCCCCGACCGCCACTGCATCGACGGTCGATCAGTCGGAGCCGATCATCGCGCTCTCAGTGCCGGCAGTGCCATCAGGGGAGCAACCGGTGGAGGGAATGGTCGAAGAAACGTCGGCGGCTTCGTCGATGGAGGATGCCCGGGGCAATGTTCGGGAGCCCGAACGTCCTTCATCGGCACCAGCTGCTGCCTTGGTGGGAGCTTAATCAAGTTCAAGCCTCCCCTCCTTCCCCGATCTACGGGCCTGGGCGGTCGGTTGGGGGAAGGCCCCGATGGCCCCTGCAGATGACTCAAGATTCGAGGGTCGTGCCACATCGTCTGGCGCCCGAAACCCTGAGGGAGTGTCGGCCCTGGCCGACCATGACTTGGCCAGGAGATTATGCTAGGGGGTCCTCCTTCCAGCCGACCTGGAGGTCCTGAAGACTCGACGGGTGACCGAGATGCTGTCTTCTTTTTACCCAATCATAATCGGGGTAAGTTCTACTTTGCCTCCTTTCTTCGTTGTTGTCTTTACTATTTTATTTTTCTGACGGTCAGCTTTTGCTCGCAATTGATTTACACCATGTCCGAATTAGAGGCCGGATACCGGAGGTTCGGAGATGTCCGGGCGGCCTGGAAGGACAAGGCAATGACCGTCGAAGCTGAGAAGGCGATGTTGGTCGAGCAGCTGAAGCTGTCGACCGATCGGGAGGCGAGACTTGAGGATGAGATCTCTCGCCTCACCGACGCTTTGGCTGCCTCGGGGGCCGAACTCAAGTCGGCCCGTGAGGAAGCCAAGCGCAAGGGTCGAACCGCTCACCGACTGCGGTGCGAGCGGGATGACGTCGTCGCCGAACTCGAGGCCGAACGCGAGCAGCTCTGGGTTAGCCTGGAGAATCTCGCCAAGGCCGAAGAGGACTTGTCAATCGCCCAAGCCGACGCTAACATAGCGAAGGCGGAGGTGGAGTCGATGAAGGAGTCATTAAATCGAGCGGAGGCGGAAGCAAAGTCGGCGAAGGAGTCATTAGATCGGGCGGTGGAGGATTTCTATGGCTCTGACAAATATCGGGAGGAGCTCCTGGAAAGCGGCTTCGCATCGTATCGGGTGGGGTACGAAGACGCTCGGGATGCAGTCCAGGCTTTGTACCCGGAGCTTGACCTCGGCGGCATTGTTCCCCCAGGATTGGACGACTAGGCCACAAAAGAGGTGGCCGACCCATCGTCGGGGGACCCTACTGCGGTGGAGGAAGCCATCCCGGAGCAGGTCGTCGAAGGGGAGATGGCCCCGACCTCCGATCCAGCACTGACCAGAGCGGACACACCGGCTGCCCCCGAGCTTCTTCCGGTTGAAGAGGTCGACTCCGAAGAATAATCGAAGTTTTGTCATTTTTATTTTAGTTTATATACTTGTAATCGGGCTTCGACCCAATTTTGTAGACTCGATGTATTTATGAATGAAATCAAGAATTTTTAACTTTCTTCTCTTTGCGTATCAAGATGCATTCTGGGACGTGTACTTCGCTGAAACGCTTCCCAAGCGTAGAGTCGTAGACCCGACATACCTTGTTAGGTCACTCAGCAATATCCCAGGTCGTTAGCCAAGATAGTCGGTAGCGTGCGCCCTGGAAAAGGCAAGGCGAGCTCCGGTCATAGACCGGCCATTTCGACGGTCGTAGGGTGCGACCGTCGAAGGCCTGAGCCGAACGTCCGTCGCCCGATTGTAAGTCGGGTGTGTTCGTCGAGTCGAAGGTCAAAGTCGAGTGTACGTCGCCCAGACGTGAGTCGGGCATGTTCATCGAGTTGAAGGTCGACCGACCTTCGGATATATCCCGATGACCCGATCATTCCGTAGGGTCGAATATCGTCCGATGCATTCAGTCGGATGGCGTCCGACGCGTTCAGATGGAAAAATGATGGCAAGTCGAGTTCCCATGACCCAGACCTTGGTCGGGTATCATACGTCGCGACGCGTGATATACGGTGGCAAGCCGAATATCCTTCGACCGGTGGTGACCTGGTCGGTAGGTCGCAAACGCGACATTGGTCGTGTTGGCGTTGGCCTTTCTTGGTCGGGGCCAAGTCGGCAAGTTAGCCGATTGTTATGTCCGAGAGTTTGACTGTAGAAGGAGTGTGACTCCCGTCGTTGCAGATATATCGGTCATCGTAAGTATCCAATGTGTCGCTGGCGATCGGGCCGTTGGTTTCCAACGGAACATTGGGCCCAAGTCGGGGCGTCGGGGCTCGTACTCCTGGCGAGCACCGACCCACAGTCGAAGAGTCGAGATTTCGGACTCTGAGGTTTTGAAACTGAATTTGTATTCCGAACGAGGGGATACAGAGTTCACTGGTAGTACAACTTTAGATTGTCGACATTCCAAGTCCGGGGGATGGCCGTTCCTTCTAGGGTCTCTAGTCGGTAGGCTCCCGGTCGGTAGGTGTCGGCTATCTTGTAGGATCCTTCCCAGTTCGGGGATAACTTTCCTGGTCCAGGGGCTTCGAGACTTCCGCCTTCCTTAAGACCAGGTCTCCAGGTCGAAAAAGCTTCGGCTTAACCCTGGCATTGTAGTACTGGGCCACCTTTTGTCGGTAGGAAGCCATACGGATCTGTGCCTTGTGTCGGAGTTCGGGCAAGAGATCTAAGTCGGCTCTCCGACACTCAGAGTTGTCCGGCTCACTATACTGCTCGACTCTGGTCGACGGTAGTCCGATCTCCAGCGGGATCATTGCTTCCGTTCCGTAGGCCAAGTTGAAGGGAGATTCCCCAGTTGGGACACGAGACGTCGTTCTGTACGCTCATAGGACAGAGGGCAGTTCCTCAACCTAGAGGCCCCTGGTTTCATTCAGCTTGGTCTTCAGTCCGTGTAGAATGGTTCGGTTGGTCACTTCCACCTCGCCGTTGGACTGTGGATGTCCGACTGAAGTCAGCCTGTACGCGATATGAAATCTCGCACAGAAGTCTCTGAAGTCTTGGTTGTCGAATTGTCGTCCATTGTCGGTGATAATGGTGTTCGGCAATCCGAACCTGAAGATGATAGACTTTTGGATGAAGTCTTCCATCTTTCGCTCGGTGATTTGCGCCAGAGGTTTGACTTCCACCCACTCAGTGAAGTAGTCAATTGTGATGACTATGAACTTTCTTTGGCCGGATGCCGGAGGGAAAGGACCGAGTATGTTGATCTCCCACTGGGCAAAGGGCCACGAGGCGACGACGGGAGTCAGCTGGTTGGCGGGTCGGTGTTGTATGTTGGCGTACCTTTGGCATGGTTCGCACCTCCGAACCAACTCAGCCGCATCCTTCTTCATGGTGGGTCAGTAGTAACCCTGTCGCAGGACTTTATAGGCCAAGGATTTGCCCCCCAAGTGATTACCGCAGATCCCTTCATGTACTTCTCTGAGAGCATAGTCCGCATCGGTTGGCCCCAGACACCTCAGTAAGGGAAGAGAGAACGACCTTTTGTAGAGTCGACCGTCCACCATCACATATTGGGAAGCCGCCCACCGGAGTCGTTTGACTTCCGCAGGATCTTCGGGGCTAGTTTCGTCGGTCAGGTACTGAATGATCGGATCCATCCAGCTTGGCTCGATTGTCAGTTGTAGCACATCCTCAGTCTTAGCGATGCTTGGTCGCTCGAGACTTTCTACGAGTGTCCGACCCAAAGCGCCGTAATCGGATGTCGCAAGCCTGGAGAGTGCATCGGCCCGAGCATTTTTTGCCCTAGGAATGTAGGAGATCTCGAAGTACTTGAAGGGCGCTACGAGATCTCTTACTTTCTGATGATATTTGACCATGGTCGGATCCCGCGCTTCGAATTCGCCTTTGACCTGCCCAACGATCAGTTGAGAGTCAGAGAAGACTTTGAGGCTGTCGACCCCGAGCTCCCGTGCCAACCCCAAGCCTGCGATGAGCGCCTCATATTCGGCTTGATTATTGGAGGCCTTGAATTCGAATTGGAGGGCATGCTCGGCAACCACTCCCTCCGAGTTGGTGAGCAGGAACCTGGGCCCGCTCCCTTGAGCGTTGGAAGCTCTGTCGATGTGCAATACCCAGGTTGAATCAGGGTCATATTCGGAGGTCCCAACCTCTTCGGGGCTCCCCTCTTCCGACGCTCGGTCGGTCGTCGGGCACTCCGCGACAAAGTCGGCCAGAACCTGGGCTTTCAGTGCAGGTCGCGGTCGGTACTGAATGTCAAACTCGCTCAGTCTCACAGTCCACTTTGCCAACCGTCCTGATGTGTCAGGGCGGTGCAGGATCGCCCTCAGGGATTGATCGGTGAGAACCACGATGGCATGCACCTGGAAGTATGGACGGAGTCGCTGTGCTGAAATAACTAGAGCAAATATCATTTTCTCTGCCTTCGAGTACCGAGTTTCGGCTTCGTGAAATACTTTGCTGATGTAATATATTGGTTGGTGAACTCGGTTCTCGTTCTCTCGGACAAGCACTGAGCTAACTGCCTCTGGGGAGATAGCCAAGTAAAGATACAGCACCTCCCCGACCTCCGGCCTCACAAGCAGGGGCGGAGAAGTCAAATATTTCTTCAGTTCCTTGAAGGCTCGTCGGCACTCGTCCGGCCAAGAGAAGTGCTTTGCTTGTCTCAGGATTTTGAAGAACGGGAGGCATCTCTCGGCCGACCGAGAAATGAATTGGCTGAGCGCGATGATCCTTCCGTTGAGTTGTTGTACCTCCTTTTTGGTGTCCGGATGTCGCATGTCAATGATTGCTTTGATCTTCTCGGGGTTGGCCTCGATTTCTCGTTGCGAAATGAGGAAACCGAGAAACTTCCCCGAGGTCACCCCTAAGGCGCACTTAGTCGGGTTTAGCTTCATCCGATGTCGTCGTAGAGTGCGGAAGGTTTCTTCGAGATCTTGCACGTGGTCTGAGGTTTGCGCACTCTTCACCAGCATGTTGTCTACGACACCTCCATGTTGCGTCCGATTTGGTCTTTGAAGACCTTATTGACGAGTCGCTGGTAGGTAGCTCCGGCATTCTTTAGATCGAAGGACATTACTTTGTAGCAGTAAAGGCCCTTGGCGGTCACGAAAGTCGTATGCTCCTCGTCCTCGAGAGCCATCCAGATTTGGTTGTATCCGGTGAAGGCATCCATGAAGCTGAGCAGTCGATAACCGGACGTCGCGTCTACCAGCTGGTCGATCTTCGGAAGTGGGAAGCTGTCCTTCGGGCAGGTCCGATTCAAGTCGGTATAGTCGATGCAGATCCTCCACTTTTCGCTGGCTTTCTTCACCATGACGATATTGGCAAGCCAATCGGGATGCGTGGTCTCTCTGATGAAGCCCGCTTCGAGTAGCTTATTCATTTCTTCGTCGATGGCCTTCTGCCTTTCAGGAGCAAAAGACCGCTTCTTCCGCTTCACCGACCGCATGCCGGGGTTGATGTTGAGTCGGTGGGTCATTGTTTCTGGGGGGATGCCAGACATATCCGCTGCCGACCAAGTGAATACATCGGCGTTGGCTTTCAACAGCTCTATGAGCTGCCATCGCCCTGGGTCGGGTAATTGCGATCCGACCCTGACCATCCGTTCGGAATTTTCTGTTATCAGGATGGAAACTAGCCGCTCGGCCGGTTCACCCCGTTCCTGCTCTTCTCGTTGATCCAGCTTGTTGATCGACAAGGAATCCTCCCACGCGTCGCTCTGAGTCGAGATTTGAAAGCACCGTCGAGCGAGCTGCTGATCCCCGCGCATCTCTCCAACTCCATTTTTAGTCGAAAATCGGACCAACAGATGATACGTCGAGACTATCGCTCTGAAGGCATTTAGTCTGAGTCTTCCAAGAATGGCGTTGTAAGCCAAAGACACTTGGACGACCGTGAAAGTTAAGTGGGCGATGCTTTGTCGTGGTTCGGTTTCGGCTGTCACGGGAAGAGTAATTTCTTCTTCCACCGTGACGGCTTTCCCAACGAAACCCACCAGGGGCGTGGAGACTCTCTTGAGCCGATCAGTAGATAGTCACATTCGGGAGAAAGTCAAGTAGAACAAAATATTGGTCGAACTTCCATTATCAACGAGAATTCTTTTTACATCATAATTAGTTATTATTGTCGAGACAACAACAGTATCATCATGGGGAGTTTGGATTCTCCGAGTATCTTCATCCGTAAAGGTGATCACATTATCCTGGCGCAGCTTTTTCGTCGACTCCCCTACAGTAGTCATCCCCCGATCCGCTTGTTTGGAGATCATGTTGATGACCCCGACCGTTGGTTGGTTGTTCGCCGCTTCCTCAGTCGGTTGGGGTCGTCGGTCGGGGACGGGTCGAGTTGGCGGGCTCCGTCGGAATTTACTGAGGTACCCTCGTCGTATGAGGATCTCAACCTCATCTTTGAGCTGGATGCACTGCTCCGTGTTGTGGCCGTGGCCCCGATGGAATCGACAGTACTTTCATCGGTCGAGGCCTTTTGCCTTCAAAGGTGGAGGCCGCCGCAGATATTCTTCTCCTTCGATCTCCATCAAGATCTGCGCACGAGGAGCAGAAAGAAGAGTATAGGAGTCGTACCTACAATGTATCGGCCTCAGACTCCGCCGTCGGGGAGGTCTCGGGCTCGGCCGTCGGGGAGATCTCGGGCTTGGCCGTCGGGGCGAGACCCGTTTGTCGGTCGGAGGCCCGCTAAGCTCGGCTGGGGCTCGACCTTTCCTTCGCTTTTTCTTCGGGCCCTTGGTCTCGCTCAGGCACCGGTCGGAGGCTCCTTCGTCTGCGCGCATATATTTGTACGCGCGTTTCAGCAGTTCGGCGTATGTTCGGAGGAGGTTCTTGTCCAAGGAGTATGTGAATCGGGACGTCCTCAGCCCCCGCTTCATGGTCGAGATAGCCATATCTTCGTTGAGATCCCGAATCTCAAGCGTGGCTGCGTTAAATCGTGCCATGAAGTGTCGGAGTGTCTCGTTTTCTCCTTGTTTGAGGGAGAAAAGGCTATCTGAGGTTCGTGGTGGCTTCCGGCTGGTGCTAAAATGGGCCACGAAGGAATGCTTGAGCTGCCCGAAGGAGTGGATACTCCCGGAGCGAAGGCCGAAGTACCAAGCCCTGGCGACTTTGTGAAGCGTGACAGGAAAGCCAATGCAGAGGAGGACGTCGGTCGCCCCTTGGATCATCATGAGAGCCTTGTAGCTTTTTAGATGGTCGACAGGGTTGGTAGAGCCATCGTAAGGCTCCACGTGCGGCATCTTGAACCGACTAGGGATGGATTCGTCGAGTATGAATCGGGAGAGGGTTGGACGGTCTAGAAGTCGACGTCGTTCGAAGACTTCTGACCATCCACCTGGAGCTTGGCGAGCCGATGGTCGATTTCTTCGAATCTACGCTCGTAGTCATCCATCCGTCGGTGCTGGGAGACTCCAGGAGTCGAATCTCCTAATGAATCCGAGAGGGAGGCGGACGGTGTCCGCGGCCGCTTCTCCTTCCTTGCTCGCTCGAGCTGGGAAGGAGAAGGGCATTGGGACCGATGGATGTCGCGCCGTGGTGGCCTCTCTCCCTCTCAATGGGAATGCGGAGAGGGTTGCTCCTGAGGAGGAGACGGAGATCGATGCGGGCATCGGCGGCTGCCCCTGGACGGCATCGGGTTTGCCGCCGGTTGCTCCACCGGCGAATACGACAAATGAGTGGGTCGTTGAAGGCTCTTGACCGCGTCTGCCAACGCAGTCATCTGCCGCACGATCGTCGTGATCTATGCCTCCGTGGTCACCACGGGATGGGGAGAGCTAGGCTCCGCCGTGGGGAGTGGTGGAGAGGCTTCTTCCCGACGGGAAGAGTGTCTCGCCGATCCGGTAGCCCTCGACCGCTGAGCCCTGATTCTTGTCATCTCGAAAAGATTCTTCAAACTCTGTGGAGGTCGTGTGCCCACAATCGCCCCCCTTTCTGGCGCGCCAAACCTGTTGCGGCCAATCCCCTTATCGCCTGATCGTCGGGACTGAGCACCTGCAAAGGAAAGTCCACACTGACCGGAGATGCCTCCAGCGGGGATCCTCCGACGGTCAAGTCAGAGAGGAGACTAGGCAACAGTAGAGAGGAATCAGAGGACTCATCGATGGAGGGAGGGAGAGAGCCCTCCTGTAAGCTGCTGCCTTACCTCGTTTTATAGTAGGAGGTGATATGGTCCCGCCGTCGGTGATGTAGACAATTGAAGAGTTGTCAAATTGCCGGGGGGTTGTCATGTCGTCGACGGGCTGACAGGTCCTAGAAATTAATTCGCGTCCTTGACAGGACAGCACCCCAGATTCCTGGCAGGACAATGCCCCCTGACGGTTGCATGGCCTGTCCTTGACAGGACTGCAGCCCATGCCGTTCGTTCGGCGTTTTTGAAAGGGGCCGACCGACTATATATCGGGTTTTAGCTGTCGGACGGTGACTCGAGAGCACGGTCGGCGTCTAGAAAAGTCTGTAGAGGTCGGGCGTCGGTTGTCCAACCCGACAAGGAGTCGGCGATATCCCATCCGACAGAGGGTCGGCGATATAGGATCGGCTTCGGGTGATCGGAGGCAGTGTTGGATTGTTTGGCCGACACGCTCAGGTAGGACATCATCGGTAGTCACAGTCGGTGTCGCCTGTTGCCGGACGGGCAAAATGGGTCGGCATCGAAATCCGTCGGTGAGTCGGCGTCAGAGTCAGTCGGTATATCCCAACAATACACACACGCACTGATGGTTAGATGTTACTGAAAAATACTAGATAAATGCACTAAACAGAAGCAAGTGCAGAAATATTGAAGAAAGTACTTGGACTATAATTGCTAACACTGCTGTCAAGAGATGGATGAAATATAAATATAAACATAATGCAAACACGTTGGAAGTTGATCAAATAGAATGGTTAAGCACTAGATCCAGCATCACCATAGTGGAAGTTATAGTCAAAAACCTGCATCCAAGTCATCTTCTTCTGGAGAGTACAATGAACTGCTAAAATTAATATGGACAATCAAGCTAGCGCTCAGGTAGTCATTCACTAATCTATAACTCATGGTATACAGAAACTCAATCCGAAAATTATAGAGGACAGGACGTGACAGAGAGAAAGAAATCAGATTACATCCTCAACTCTAGAAAATACCTTTTACAGTATCTAAACAACCAACTATTCCAAGCAAACTGGCATCTCAGCCAATGACACTGCATTCACACCCATTTCAGTGTTGTATTCTGCCCATGGCCGAACCTTTCAAAACCTTAAAGCGAGCGTTCTGTCCCTCTAGCCTTGCTTCAAGTAATTTTTCCTTTAACGTATTTTCTTTTACTCCATGTCGTAATTTCGATGAGCATTCAGATATCTCAATATCAGGAGACGTATGCCGGTAGTTCCACTGCCGCACTGCACTGGCTAGATTGTGGAAATCCCCTGAAGTTGTGTCCTCACCAACTAAAACAAACTGACCCCTCCATGAAAATTGATTTTGGGATTGTTCCCCATGATAATTATCTCGATCAACCATGCAAATTTCTGACTGTTTTTCCGCTGAGTTATCGATCAAATGATCTGATCTCTGACTGCTATCCCACTTCAGATCTATTCCCTGCTCAACTTCTGGAATATGATTATCAGATTTCTGGGGCGCAACAGTCTCAATCTGATCTGCTTCCTCACCTCCAGTTTCTTCATCAGTCTGTGAATGTATTCCCTGTTCTCTATCCACGAGCTGTTCATTTCCACCCATCTTTGTCTTGTCCATTTGTTCTTTCAATTTTGCTTGCTCACCAGATAGATTCTGGCCCTTGGAATTTTCAGAATATCCCAACTTCTTCCCCATGAAGTTACATTTTCTTGTCGAGCCCAGTTTCTCAGTGCTACTTCCACCATGCAACTTTAACCAGGCACAGCTTTCACTGTCACCCCCAACCATGTTAAGCTCAAAGCAGTGCAAGTCACTGGCAACAGAATCATCATCTTCAGCATCTTGAGGTGCACTAGCAGCTCCATTCAAGTGGACAGATTCCAGTGATTGGCGACGCAAATTTACATCTTTCTGGTACAAACGATCATTCTTAAAGCCACTGGATTGTCTAGCTTGAAGGAAAGATTCAATTTCACTACTAACCCTATCGGTAATTCTGCACTTTTCAGCCAAATCTTCCCTAGCTTCAGCAATCTTCATCTGCATCCGCTCATCCAGCCAAGCTTCTGAAATATGAAGTACCATCCGGTCAACTTTATGGTCACAACCTTTTACAGACTTCTGTTTCAACTCCCTGACTTCCTGTTCATAATCCCTGATTCCCTTTGCAAACTCATCACAGAGGTCCTCCAAAAGGTTATTTGCTTTTCTCTCTCTTTCCAGGTCTTTCACTGCCTTCAACAATGCCGCTTTCACTTCAGACAACTCTTTGCCTAGTTTCCTGTGCAGACTTTCGGAACGTATTCTCAACCTTCTCTCATCTTCAAGCTCGTCCCTTACAGACTGTACAGCTGCTTTAATCCTTTCCTGCTCCTTGTTCTTCCTGACCAGTCTGGCCTGAACACCTTGCTTCACCAAATCATCCATTTCATGCCGATATGCTTGCTGCTCTTGCGTCAGCTCCTGGATACGCCTCCGTGCATGCTCTAGCTCCATCTTCAATGCTTTTACCAATGATACATTGGATGCATGCTGTTCTTCCAGGCTCCAAATCCTATTCAGAACTTTCAATAATTCAGTTGATGTTTTGAGGCTACATCCGGCCTCCTTGAGCTTCCTCTTAATATCTAAAGAACTGCTAGGAGTGATAGCTTGGTTAAAAGCTGCAACCTGCAAAATGCAGAAAAGCAACAGTTAGAACATATACAGCCACAAGGTAGCTTTTAAGGGAATCAGGAATACAAGACCAGCACATACAAATATATGATGATAACTACCAAGACTCTTTCTTTACCAGTAAATCCAGAGGAACATATCACAGGATAATGCTTCATTTAGCTAATCAGTCCTCATCCAATTCATCAGTAAAACACATCGCAGAGTTGAAAAGAATTTGCAGACAATACCCCTCCTATGTAAATAAAAAAGACAATCCAACTAAGATCTAAGCAAGAAAAAAAAAAGATGGAATTGGATACCTCCATTGAGCTGCTATAACTTGCAGGAGATACAGGTTGGAGAGCTCTACTATTTCTTTCACTCAACTTATGTTGTTGAGCCAATGAAGCTGCAACATGCCTCCTTAAACTACCAGCACTTAGAGGCTGGAATGAAAAGTTAGAGAATGGTTAGTTGTAGAGAATGACTTGTATAAATTATATTTTATTCCAATGAATGACAAATGACCAGAAGTCCAAAGAGAGAATAAAATAAAATAATGATGGCTTATGATTAAAAATAGAACAAGAGACATTTTTTCACATACCACTCATGAAAAAACGTGAGCACAAACAGTGTATAATGACCGTCATGTAGGCATGGGGAATGCCACTATGAAAGATCGTCGGGAAATTGTATTCCATGGTCTTTATTTTTTTCATAAATGAAACTCATTTCTTACAAATTCTCCTGCAGACTCCCCGGCATTTCCATTTTTAAAACTAATTGAAACAGTTACATAAACACTTAAGCAGAGGGATGCTATGTGGCATGACAAATTTCAAAAAAGAATACAATGCCAAGTCTTTGAAAAGGACTACAAAGAAGAAACAAGCCATCACTCTAAAATCAGAAAAACAGTTTGACAACACAGATAAAAGCAAAAGTTGTTCAACAATATCCCTAGAATATCTTTGAAACATCATAACACACAGGATGCAACGGCCAGTGCCATCAGCAACTTCATCTTTTTGTAATTTTTACCTACATTGTGGTATAAATTGGTTTATATTCATTCCTAAGTATTTCAGTTTTTCTTAGAATTTATGTTTAACTTATGGTTATTCTGCATTAGCATGAATGATCCTTATACTGGCATTTTGTAGGCATACATGTTTCGGCATAAATACAAATAATAGAACATATTTAAATAAAATATAAAATTTATAATCATACGAAGACAATGAAACAATAGCAACATGCTTTTAAAATTGATATAATTTTTTCTACTTGACTTTTATTTATTACATTGTAAGTTTCTAAGCACTCAATTCACACAGGCAGTGTCACTCAAAATCTATACCAGAATAGTAGCCAATATCGAACCTTGATTAGATAATGTGTATGGTTGCTATTGCCTGCTTGAAGGTAAAAAAAAATACTAGCATGGCATTGGATGTTGTTTCTCAAAAGTCAGCCAAAAATGCTCACTATAATAGTACACGTAACCTTCTCTGAAGACAAGATAAATTCTTCATGATGTGCATGTGACTCACCTTATTCTTGGGCAAACATGCAAAATGCTTGCGTTAAAGTAATATCTTTGACATCACACCAAGTACTCAGCATTTAAATGGTATCTATATGAACAAAGTATCATCCAAATCACCAACAAAAAACTTCCATAAATAGGAAAGGGCAATTATTCAATAAAATATGAGCATCACAACCACCCTAGTTACATCATCGACAGCTAAGGCTGTAAATTCAGAAGGACCCAACAAGCAATCTGTAAAAGGCACAGTTTATCTCCATCACAACTCCTATTGAGGAGTTATCACAATTGGCAAAGAGCTGAATTCATACTTCTATCTCAACCAGAATATCTGAGACATCATGTTGACTACGAGTGAGCTTAGAAATAGTACTTTCCTATGGTCAAGCTGAAAGCTAATTTCAAATTTTAACACTAGAAACTGGATGCATGGAACTGCTCAAGCATAAATTTACCAACCTATTTTCATGCAAAAGGGCTGAACGCCACACATATATAAAGATAAAAAGGTAAAAATATTGAAAAGCATGGAGTTCCTCTATTGTAATGTAAAAAAGAAATGACAAGGAAAGATTATCTTCTAACATACATCAAAAGGACCCAGAATTTACACATACAACTAGCTTGCAGAATCTAAGTTACAACTGCAAGAGAGAACAAGGAACTAACTTTAACCCTGATTAGCTAGCCTTATCCCATCTAGTATTGTATCAGCTTTAGAAATCAGGGTATGATCCATCTGAGAACATTTTATGTTCAGCTATCGATGTGATTTCTCTGCAGTCTTCATATTAAAAAACAATTGTATTTCATCTCATGGAGAAGTGTATCTGTGTCTCTTTATATAAGTAACTTAGAAGAATTACATTTGTAAAGCCTCATCAAGAGCTTGTCAGCAAACATACCAAATTCAACCTGTTCTCCAAAATTGTTGATCATCAACGATCTATATAAGGAAATAAAAATTTGCCAAGCAAAGCAAGTCAAATTGCATCGACTCCATTTCTTCAGTCACAATATTGAATGTTCTTGACATCATCTCCAATCTCTCTCAGTTGAGTACATCATATTAAAAAAACATTTTTTTTATTCGATCCAATCAAATCCAGTCTTCTTTATTTCATCAGTCACAAGAATAAGTTCTTGACATCATCTCCAACTACCCTCAATTAACGTCAATCTGTATGCTATCCTACCAATCCGATAACTAATTCACAACATAACAACCAACCTCACAAGAAACCAAAACAACCAGCAGACAAACGCAAGAAAAATCACAACAATAAACTCATACTAAAAATCACTCAGCCAAAAGGTCACGACTGAAATCGAAACCTCAGAATCAACAACAATAATAGAAAAAAAAAAAAAAAAAATCTAACCTTGACAACCTTAATAGCTCAAGAGATCATATCCAAGAAATCCCAAAACCACAGAGAACTTGAAAAAAAAAAAAAAAAAGCTTTACTCGATCAGCGGGTTCAAACGGCGACTCATCAAGAACATCATCGACGCCTTTCCCCTCTTTGTGGCGGCGGATCCTGGCATTCCTCCGGCTCATCCTGGAGTAATCCAAGCGGTCCTGGATCTCCCACAGATTGGCCCCGAGCTTTCGGGCAGAGACGGAGCTCCTCCTCCTCTGGAGCCTATCGAGGCCCCCGGGATCCGAAGGGCCGGGGGGGTCCTCCAGCTTCCAAGTGGGCATGGGGGTACAGGGGCCGCCCCTTTTGCCTACGGAGATCCCTCGCCTCAGCTTTAAGCCCAAAGACTCCTCCTTTCCACCGCCCCCATTCCCTACATCTACGGCTGCTCCCCCCTTTTCCCCTTCCATCAACCCCCCTCCCCCTTTTTTAATTGTGACCATTCACCCTTCTCCAACCTGAGCCATACCCTCCTGTCTCCCCTCCCCCGTTCCCTCTCACCGTTCCCTGGGTCTTCTCCTCTCTTTCGTCCCCCTCTTAGTTTCTTGAACTTTTTTTTTTTACTGTCTTGTTTTAACTATGTTTTACTAATGTTTTCTCCGGTGCAACAGATTGTGTGGTTGAGTGTACCGAGATTGGCCTTTTATTGGAACAACTTAATTCTGAAAAGGACTGCTCTTTTCCGGAACGTTACAGTAGAGGAGAAGGAGGGGGGGCATGATTTGATGTGCGTGGGGGCAGGGGGGCGTGCTTTCCGTTGGGATTTACATGGATTGCCATGGTATGCACTTTGTGTTCCCGGCGCGGATCTCCAATTGAAAGCAACTGCGGTGTTGGTGGGAGGAGGATCTCATGTGCCCAGCCGGACTTCTTCGTTACTAGCGTTCAGAGGAATGGTTGCGTTTGGTGCATCGCTGGATGGATTTAAAAGATAACTCTTCACAGGATGAATCATCATTATTAAATTATCATAATTATTATATTTAATATATACAGATAATATTATAATAAAATTATTAAAAATTTTAATTAATATGTTTGATATGATTATCAAATTATTGATAATATAAAATTAAAATTTTAAAATATCTCAATAATTTTGTTCGATGTCAGGAGTGATATAGATACATGGTAATAGAGAAAGTACGGATTGGAGGATGTGAGGAATCACGAGCACTGAAGGTGGAAGGAGGCGAGTGCATTATGGAACCATGAGAATGATGGGAATGGGCATAGAGAAGCTGGGGGATGGTACAGGACAGAGATGGAAGAGCCACAAGCAGATAAAGGAGATGAAGGAGCCACGAGTCGGGGGCGTATGCGGAGGGGGATAGAAGGAGAGGATTGGACAATAGATTTGGTGTAATTTTTTTAAAGATAATTTTGTTTAAAATTTTTATTGTAATATTGTCGAAGAAATAATAATCTGGATAACCATCCTCCTTAAGACAATCAGTTTATCTTTCATAAGGCAATCTGAATTATCACTGAAAAAGTATATCAAATGCGGTTATTCAGATTACAACATTAAATTGCCAACAATCTAAATAGATTACCAGCTATCAAATGCAACCTAAGTTTTAAATGATGATCATTATAAATTATGACATCATTGCAGCTTTATTTGTAGCGGTTATTGTACTATATGGCAAATCCTTGTGAGGTTGGATGTTTCTGTAAAACTTTGGGAGGTAATCCATGAGTAAATATTCTTTATCATGTTAGTTAGAAAAAAAAAAAAAAAGGGAATGTAAGAAAGGGATAGAACTAGTATTCTATATATGGTCCCATGCCTCTAATCCATATCAATGTATCCATGGATTTTAGGGATGATAATTAGGTCGGATCGGATCATAAACGGGTCGAGTCATAAATAGATTAGATCAGAAACTTGTCAATCCAAATTTGATCTGTTTATTAAATGGATCAAAAATTCAAACCAGAATCCAATCTACTTATTAAACAGATAATCTGATCTGACCCGTTTAATCTATTTATTAAATAGATCAAATTAGGTTAAATAGGTTAAACGAATTAAACAGGTTAAATGGGTCAGAAACAGATTAAACATATTTTAAACAGGTTAAACGAGTCTTAAATGGGTTAAACAGGTTAAATAGGTCGGTTAAATAAATCAAAATAGATTAAACAGGTTAAACAGGTTAAATGGGTTATCTGACTCAATCCGACCTGAATATTAAACGGATTAAATAGATCAGATATCTAAAAGCTAAATCCGACCCACTTATTAAATGGATTGATCCGTTTATGACCCAAATCTGTTTAGCCTAAATCCAAACCTATTTATGGCAGGTCGAACATGGGTCGGGTTGGCGGGTCGGGTCATATTTTGCCAGCCCTAATGGATTTCATATTTATCTACTTGATTAGGTCACAGAGACATGGTTACTCAATGAATCAAAGTATCTGCTGGGCTCCAAGGCATGTAGGTCATGGGGAGTCATGTATTCACTAATTTTTTAAGATAATATTTGGATACCCAAATTTTATTTTTAGAATAGAAATACGAATTCTCAGAGAATATCTATTTCTCCTTGTTATTTCAGATTTCTGTTTGGTTGAAAATCTGGTATTCCAGTGCAATTAATGCAGTATTACTCCTATGCCTAGATGGTGCTCATTAAAAATCTAGAATAAGTAATTTCATGGTCCAATACGAAATTGCTAAATCAGGGTTGTCTAGAATTAGGAAGGGTTGATCGAAATTGCTAAATCAAGAGGGCCCACTGCCACTTTTTCACCTATTTGGAGGAATAAGGTGGAATAAACCCTTATTTCATTCAGGTTGCATTTGGTACATTGTCAGATAATGATAATTGGATTATTTCAATCTAGATAGATTGCCAGTAATGTTGATTTCTGCGTTGGGTACACGCAGGTAATGTTGTAGTAAAATTACCGAAAATCTTGATTGATATGTTTGGTATGATAATTAGATTACTGATAATATAACATCAAAGTTCTAAAATATCCTTAAATCAAATTATTAATTTAATAGTTTAAACTATTTATTTAATTTTTTAACGATAAAAATTATTATATAAAAAAATTATTATTTTTAATACTTATTATTATTATTATTATTATTATTTATTTTTTTCTTTTCTCTCCTTCCCTCGCATGCCACACCCCTCCCCCCTCCCCACCCCCAGTCGTTGCACCTCCGACACCGCCCCTCGGTTGTTGCGCATCTGACACCACCCTCCGACCTCACTACCCTCATCTCCACCACCATCACCGCCGTCTCGCTTGCCTCCTCCCGGTGCCCTTTCTCACTACCACCATCTCCCTCGACCCCACCCTCGTCGCCCTCAGCACCTTCGTCAGATCCCTCGGCCGTCACTCCACACCATGAAGTCTACGCTCTCCAGCTCCCCCATCACCTCCTTCGCCTCCCCAACCACCACCTCCACTCCACCGCCGGCAGCCCCGCTCTTCGCATCACCTCCTCGTACTCCGCCGCCGACATCTCGTCCGGGACAAGACACATGTGCTTTCCCTCATGTGCCGTGCGGCAGCCTCGAGGTCGAGGCTGATGGCAACACCGTCGCCGTGCTCCAGATGGGGCTGGCGGGGAGGGGCACTGAGAGGACGGTGGTGGAGGGGGGTGGGGCCTAAAAGACGGTGGCGGAGAGGAGGAGGGCTTGAGAGGATGGTGGTGGGGTCGGGGGGAGGGGGCACTTAGAGGAGGTGGAGGAGGGGAGGGGGCAGCTCACCGGCGACATGGGAGGACAGTAAGCACCGTGAGAGGAGAAGAGGAACAGCACACGGAGAAAAGAGAAGGGTAATTTTGTTCAAAAAATTTATTACCAGATTACCATATCTCCGGTAATCTGGATAGCCACCCATTGCTCAGACAATCTGGATTGTTTCATGAGAAGTAATTCAGATTATCAATGCAAAATAGATTGCCATTAAAAATGAATACCAAATATAATTATCCGGTGGGCCCAGTTTAAATTACTAGCAATCTGGATAGATTGCCTGCTACCAAATATAAACTCAGAATTTGGATATCTAAATACTACCTAAATGCTCCATGATATCCCCATAGGTCACATGGGTGACTAGCTTGGCACCCACATGAACAAGATGTAGAACTTCTTGTCCACTTTCCTTCCTTGACATTGTCCCAAATGAATGCCACACATCCAGCCGGAAACATGTGATGGTCCTATTTTTTCATTCTAGCTGTTTGATTTGGAGCACAGACCACCTCCATATTACCCTATGGCCTATATCTTTCTCTTGTTATGGGTCGGTATATATGTGTGCCTACAGTTTTGTCCCCTTACAACCCATACACATTATCGAAGCAGGAGCCCTACCTTCTCGCTTGCAAATGGAGCAATTACCTACACTACCTGCACCATGTGGTAGAAGCCTGCACTATACCTATCACAGCCTCTCATTTCTATGAACCCCTTTCATCAAGCACTTATTTTGATGCACCGCAATTATCCGCATGCATGGCCATCTGTGCACAAGTATACGGTATAATCTCTCCTTGCAAATGATGTACAAGGCGAGATGAGTCAATAACTAACTTAGCATCTATGGTTGGAAATGAGAAGGGCTCTTTCGGCACCGAGGATTACCTCAGATGATGGACCCATCTCCGATTTTGTTATTGCTACTGCATTAGAAATAAGGAGTACTGGTATCAAAATATTAAGAATAAAAATATGGTTGTTATAAAGAATGTTATTATCCTTGTAACAATGAATGATAAAGACATGAATAAAGCTTTTTTCTTGAATCACCATCCATCAAATAAAAAAATTACATGTTTAAAAAGATCAAATTTAAGAGAAAATATTTGATTTGGATGAATAGTAAAGGTGTTAAATAAGAAGCAATAAGTACCTGAAATCATTATTACATCCCTTAAAATATTATAAATTTTTTTTTGCAAATTTAAGTTGGGGCAAACATAAAGTGCATAGATCCTCTATTTATCCGTATATAATTTTCACTACAGTGCCACCAGGAGATGCCTATCCATCTCCTCATGGCAGCCATTATGTGTTGCACAATATTTATACTACAAATGGTACATCATAAAAATTTCTGAATTAGACATGTGGTATGGAATGATTTATCTAAGATCAAAAATAATATGGATGAAAATAATAAGATTATCGTATTTGATTGTACTATAATGATCTTACATGGTAGTGATTTTAAATCATTCCTACTTCTCAAATCATCCCCTAATTCAATGATACGATACATTTTTTTGAGGTCAGGAATGCAAGATCACTCTGGATAGTAATCTTGAACTAAAACATAAGAATAAAAATATCTCTCATTCTAACAAAAAAATTGATGCATCAATATACCATTAAAATATTTATCAATATTATATATCTTATATTATATATCATATTTTTAATATATATTATATTATAATATATGATTAATCATATTATTATCATATTATATGATAATTTTAAATTGGAGTAAAAATATCTTATTGTACTAATATTTATATAATAAAAATATTTAATATATTATTTTTATTTATCTTATTTTTTTAATCAAAATAAATATTTATATGATTCATAACAATTAATATATTTTTATATGATCCATAATTTATAAGACTAATAAATATATTTTATGAAATCTATAAATATATTATATATAATATATTATATATGATTAATAAATATATTTATATGGAATATATTATGAATAATTTTGATGTTATATAATGAGCGATCTTAGATTCTCATGAAATATCAAACAGATTACTTATGAAAACCTAAGAATTTTTAATCAGTGGACCATAGCTTGCCAAATGCAGTGATCTTAGATTATTAATGATGAGATTGCTATAGAATTTGGATCACCGATGATCTCAGATTATCAATGATCTCGGATTATCATGGTGATCTCATTTGGGTCATCAAATATTATCTCTCCTTTAGTTAGTAGCAACTTTCAAATTGGCATTGACCTATCATTAGCGCCAACTTTATAATATCATTAGCTATTATTTTAAATCTTGTTTATTAAAACAAGGTCTAGTTTCACAAATTCATATGCAAATTAGATCCTATAGTTCTTGTATAGATATAGGACCTTTTTTATGGATCCAGGTTGCATTTTTTGCACGAAAGAATGATTGTTCTTCTTTCACAAGATCGATTTCTGGACCGTACCCTACAAGATCTTCAAATACTCCAAACTTTTCATTCATCTATTTATATAGTCCTCAAAACAGCTATTGTGTGGTCTAACAATGAATTACACGAAGGAAGATGCACCCTCCTTCTGCATGAAAGATACAACCACCGTACCTTCTTTATAGCCAAAGGCACAACTGCAAAGTAAACAACCTTGCTTTTTGATTACTGCCACCATTATCACCCATTTATTCATTGGTCTAATGTGGCAAATACTGACCACTTCAATACATTAAGGGGGTGTTTGGTTGTCAGGAATGAGATTCGAAATCGGAATAGGAATGGATGACTCCCATTCCAACTGTTTGGTTGGGAGGAGTTCCATTTTGATTCCGACCCATTTCAGAGAGGAATGAGAATGATCCAATCCCCCTAAAGCTCATTCATAGATCTCCTCTATAGATTAAAGCCTATTCCAGGATTTAAAATAAAATTTTCTAAAATGCCCCTTATCTTTCGTTTCTCCCATTTCAATAACCCAGATGATCCCGATAACCCGATGGCCATAGACTCCCTCAATAACTCGATAGAAAAAAAAAAAGGTTGAGAAACCCTAGCCTTCACCTTTTGCCGATGGTCATCGATCGTTGCTATCGTCGGTGCTTTCAATCCTTTACCTTTTGCCGATGGTTGATGGCACCGACCTCTCCTCTCCTCTCTTCTCCTCTCATCATCGATCGATCTGGTCTCCAATCCCTCTCCGTCTCTCTTTTTCGCTTCTGGAGCTCTCCCTCTTGTCGTCGCTGGCACGCTCTTGTTTCTTCGAGGTTTGATCTCTTCTTTCCTTCTATTCCTTTCTCCTCCCATGTCTAGTCTCACTCCTTGACCAGAACCCTAACCCTAATTTACGTCTTTATTGGTCATTGCCCTCTCACCATTTTGTCTCTTATTCTGTGTTAGGGTTAACAGATAATACATGATTGTTGTTTTTTAATCTTGGTGAATATGCTGGATATGCATGCTGCCGAATTTGTTGGTTGCAACTATTTAAATGATCTGTGGTTGTTTAATTTATCATGGCAGCATCTCATGCGTGCATTTTTTAAATTCTTCAAAAGATGATCATCCGAGGAAGTTTGAAAAGTTTATTCTTTTTCAGTTGGGTAATTTGTGCTGTATGTGTTGCAAAGTTTATTCTTTTTCAATTGGATAATTTGTGCTGTGTGTTTCATTTGTTAAATATTCTGTCTAATTTATATGCTAATTACTTGTACTAATTGTGTATCGAATGAAATATTTGCTATGCCTATTGGTTGTATTTTTTTAATTGTTGAAGCTAGTTGTTTTTTTAAAAAAAAAATTGGTTTTTCTCATTGTGTATGTGCTTTTTGTGTTATTTGTCTCATATTTAGCTTAAAATATCTCAACACAGGCTTCGTTAGAAACTTGCCTATAAGCACATTTAAGACCCACCCAAGAATCGATGCATTCATTTGATGTTATTGCCATTTGTAGTTTGGGATCATTTGTCAGAATATTCTTGTTCATTACTGTACTATCATAATTATGTTATTTCTTCTATGTTATGCTGTACTAGTTTGTCTTTCTACTTCTTTGTTCTTTTTGATGTATACATGTTACTTCTACTACTTATATCTATATCTTGTAACCAGGTGCTTTTTCATTTTATAATAAAGCTTTGGGCTCTTATTTACCAATTTTATTTTATTGGTTATCAATATTTTTGCTAAAAGATAATACTATAGATAACTGTGTACACAAGAAATGGCTCGTCGTCCTATAGATTTGAGAAGGAGAAGAATGCGTTACATTAGCATTATCTTAGGAGGCGTCAATTGATAGCAAAAAAGAAAGAGAGAGAACTGTTAAGAATTGAAAACCTAGGTAAGCTTATTAATGAGAATGATAGAATATATATGAGTCAACTCCGAATGGATAGAAGAACATGTGGTATACTCTGTGAGATGCTTAGAGATATTAAGGGATTGAGAGATTTTTGAAACATGTCTTTACAAGAAATTGTTGCTATGTTTCTTTACACAGTAACCCACCATTAAAAAAATAGAACAATTGAAAATTATTTTGATAGAAGTAGAAAAACTGTGAGTCAACAATTTCATTTATGTCTTAAAGTCATATTGAAATTACATAGAGTTTTGTTCAACACCCCTGAGCCTATTACAGAGGACGCACGGATGATGCATGGAGATGTTTCAAGGTATATAATAATATACCTTATTCTATTTTTTTATTACTTAAATATTTTTATAAATTTTTTTTGATGTTTTAGAATTGCTTAGGAGCATTAGACGGTACATTCATTAGAATGATCGTTTCTGTCAAGGACAAACTAAGGTATCGAACAAGAAAAAGTGATATTGTAACTAATGTCTTAGGCATTTGTTCACCTGACATACAATTTATATATGTGCTGTCCGATTAGAAGGGTTCTACACATAATGCCCGTGTGCTTCGAGATGCTATAAGTAGGCCAAATGGTTTAAGAGTGACTCAAGGTATGTATATATATTGATGAACACAAATATACAAATGAAGCTTATTTTAATTTTCTTGTCTATAATTACAATATATAATGCTTTTTTATTTTATATGTCAAGATTGCTATTATCTGCTTGATTTCAGATACACCAATGGAGAGGGATTTCTTGCCCCATATAGAGGGCAATATTATCATCTCAATGAGTGAAGAAATAGACGACAACCACAGTATGCAGAAGAATATTTCAACAAGAAATGTGCTTAAGCTAGGAATATGATTGAGAGATGTTTTGGATTGCTTAAGGGATGATGGGTAATTCTTAAGAGCCCTTCATTTTTTCCTGTACGGACCCAATGTCGTATTATTATGGCTTGCTGTCTCCTTCACAACTTAATAAGGAAGTATATGCATAGAGACCCTATAGAAGAGGAAGAAAATAAAGAGGAAGAGGAAGGAGAGGAAGAACAGGGAGAGAATGAAGTTGAGTTCATCACCACTCTTGAGACATCTGACCATTGGACCAATTTCAGAAATACTCTAGCTCAACAAATGTTTAACAATTAGAAATCTATATCTTTTAGGAGTTGATTGTATTTTATGTTTTATGTTTTATATTTTTGTTCAAGTATTTTAGTTGAATATCAGAACATTGGACCTAGTATGTTATGGACTTGTTATGAAATTATTTACTTATTATGAAACTATTTGTTATATGGTTCTATTTATTTGGGTACTTTATATTTAAATTTTAACAATATTATTGTTATATACTTGTAATATATGTTATTTTTAAGATAATGGCTATACTTGTTATGATCATTAAAGTCATAATTTATAATTATTATAGGATAAAATCTGATGAATGTAGCCAAATTAATCATGGTAGAGAAAAGAACAAACATCCATGGAAAAATGATGAGGATGTGGTGTTAGTGGAATGCCTTCAGGAGTGGTCTACTGATCCCATATGAAAAGGAGAGGATGGTTTTAAGAATGGATATATGAACAAGTTGAAGAAAATAATTGAAGAAAAACTACCTGGTTATGGTTTGAAGACTACTCCACATTGAATCTAAGATAAAATATCTAAAGCAAAAGTATAGTGCTATTGTAGAGATATTATCACAAACGGGATGCACATGGAATGACCAAAAGAAGATGATCTCTTGTGATAAAATATAGTACATGGAGTGGTGCAAGGTATATTTTATAAATATTATTTTTGTAACTCAAATAATATTTTATTTATTGTTCATCTCTTAATATATATGGTTTTCTAATGATAGGTACATGAGTCCGCCAAAGATTTGTGGGAAGTAGCTTTTTCTCATCTAGATGTACTTGAAGAGATCTATGAGAAGGACATGCACGACAATAAGAAAGGGTGCTGAAACATTTGTAGAGGTTATTGAAAATATAGAGAGAGAGGAGGTAGCTATTTTGAGTGATAAAGATCCAATGGATCTTAGTATGGATGAGGACGATGGAGGTCACTCGGTTACACAGCCTCCTTCGATAAAAAGATATTTGGTAGCAGTTCGAGACAGACAAAAAAGCAGAAAGTTATCCAACAGAAGGAGACAAGAATGGTGGGAGAATCCGATCTTATGAAGGAGACTTTAGAGGACATATCTACGATCCTTGAGACATTTATGTCGCACATAGATATGCATTTTGGTACCATAGCTGAAGCAATGGCACATGAGCAGGAGATGGCTGAGAAGAACGCGGCGAGAGTAGTGGAAGAGCTACTTACATTGGAGGTATTGACTCGTAGTGAAGTGATAAAGATGGCTGATATTCTTACAGCAGAGCCTAGCAAGAGTGTAGTGTTCTTCTCCATTTCACCACAGTTAAAGAGGCAGTACATGCTTAGCCTTCTTGACTCGGACATTGGTGCATCAGGTTTTAGACATTAGTATTTCGTGTGATGCTATTGTTGGAGTGCTTGACTTTTTGTTATGAAAATGTGAGAATCTTTTGATTAGATTTTCATGATCATAATGATGTTGGCTCAATAATTGGATCATGTTTATTTTGTTTGGACTGTGAGATTTGATGAAATTTGAAGGTTGCTAGCATCTCTGTTCTCCTATATTTGGCTATGATATATATCATTTGCAGGATTGTCATGATTTATTTGGATCTTAATAGTTTTGATATGACAAACGATGTGCGGTTTAGGACTTGGAATGGTATAAAATTATGGCATCATCTGCTTTCACGTCTTCGAACTCTAAAATGCATGTTTGGATGAGGTAAGGGCTAAATTTATTTTGAGTAGATCAATTTAAAATTATTTTTAACTTGAGTAGTCTAATATGATGTTGATAAATAAATATAGAAAATAAACTTATTTTTCTTCCTTTTCTTATTGCTTGATTACACTGATGGAACAAGACTGGACAAACCAATCCTTTGCTTAAAACATTTATTATTGTTGGCTTGCATGTTCCATTCAAAATTGTTGGCTTGCACGTTGTTTATGGGTGAGATGGTGGAGATTGAAGTTTCTCTATGCCTACATTATAGCCAAAAAATATATCATATGATGGAAATATGAAATCTTTTTAGTGCTAATCTAATTTTAATTTGGATAATTTGTGCTTGATAGAGCTAGCACATAATATTTGAAGTTCTGGAGACTAAGAAAGATATTTTTGGGTACTATATTCTATGATCTTTCTTTTTGCTATTCTGAAGAGCACAACTATGCATTTGTTATAAAATTAGGTTCTTAGTCACTTTTCATTGAGCTTTCATATTTTATTAGTGAGTTAATTTTTTTCAAATTTGTAGGCCAGTCCCCAGTTCCAAAGGAATATGGCACATTCTAAAGGTCGGCACCTTGACATTTTGTTTACTTATTTATTTGTATGTTTGTTTGTATTTATGTACCATCGAATTTTGTCTATGATGTACAGTCAGATATGTTTGGTATTATTTATACCGATTTAATTTGCTTAACAGCCGCATTGGAAGTTCTCGCTCTTGTTGGATTCTATGAAGATGTCATAATAGATGAACTTGGGTGAGCTAAAAATTACAAAGTGTTGAGAAAAATGATCCTGGCTTGCTGTGGCTGGCAAAGTCTTCTTCAGAAGTTTCTATATGGTGGTGATCATTAAATTAAGATCACATCAATTCTTAAATAAATCATAGGCCATGGATACCAAGGCATGTACACATTGTGGTTGTAATTGCATGTATAAACTAATTCATTGGATTTTGAAAAGGTATGTGAGTAAATGATGAAATTGCATATTTACTTTTTGAAAAGGTACATATTGAGGTTGTGACAGTGAAATTAATGTTGATTTATTATGATTTTTTAAATATTATAATAAACTTCAGCTACCTCTCGACGAAAGAAGGAAGAGAGAAAAGAATGACTGATACCAAAAGATGCTGGAATTATCAGCATTTGCTCATATTTCTTCTCATACATATGTGTTATTTGTCTTTTTACCATTTTTCTAATTGAGTTTTGAGAGCTCCAGCAATTTTTACTTTAGCTTGTTCTTTTTATCTATTATTAATTGCTACCTGTTAAAAATTTAGATGTTCAATCTTCTCAAAAGTTTGTCATTTTTTTTATTCGGTGTTGCAGAAGTGAAGGCCAACCTGCTCATTTCTCTTGCAGGTATATGTATACATGTTTATTTTGTTTGCTCTTTATCTTAACATGGAGATAAATGGTTGGAGCTGTCATTCAGATATCTTATTCTGTGCATATGAAATTGGTTGATGCTTATGTGCAACCCCAAAACCATAATTGATGGTAGTTTTACATTTAATTCTTTTGCAAAGTTACTTCCTAATATCTCTTGATATTATTAGTATGATCAGTTGCAAGATGATTTCTGTCATTTATACCCCTGATGAGTCCATTGGATGGCAGTCTTGTTGCTAAAAGTAGTTAAAAATAGCATATCCTGCCGCATGCTATCATCTTTTTACAATATGATGTAAGAAATAGCTAACAAATACATGAATTTTGCATTGCAGTAGCTACCGTGGCCAAAGAGATGTCTTTTAATTGTTTAAGGCATTGGTTCTGGCAAACCTGGTTGTCAAATTTTGTAAGTTTTTTTTTAAAAAATAAACTTAAACTAATGTTGATAGTGCAGGTTGCCTTTATAAAAATCCAGCATCTATTTACCTCTTCATTGTACCTTTACATGTGGTAGTCTATAATCCATATAACAGAAAGTAAATTTCAGCCCTTTTTTTTTTTTTGTGTTCAGTTTAATATCTATGATTATACATTGACAATGGCTGTTATGCTTATCAATGCTAGATACAGTTTAATGTTTGTGATTGTAAATTTTGTTACTGCCATGCTTATTCATGCAACTGGTCAGAAACTTACGACGAAATGTCATCAAAGTTTGCAATTTTTGAACCTTTCAAAATTGGAGCTCTCAAAACCCAATTCATAAGTACGTTTTATTTATGTATTTAAGGCTGAGGAAGGTCAATTTTTTCTTTTTTTTCCACCAAGCTCTGGATAAACAAATGTAAGCACATTTTTGTTATCTATTTGTCAAAGCTCCAATAATAGTTGATTTATTATCTATTTATTATTTTTAAAAATTTAATTTTTAAAAATTTTAATTTAAAGATAAAAATAAAATTTGAGTTGATTTCAATTCTTATATTTAGATAAATCAAACAACAACAAATGAGAATTATCGATTTCGATTCTGATTATGAACCAAATGCTTCAAAAATTTGGACATTTCGATTTCGATTTCGATTTCAAATTATTTTAATTTTATTTTTATTCTGATTTTAATTATGAATCAAACATCTTTTAAAAATAGGTGGTATTAATCAGGATCTTGCTGGGTCAATCGGGCTCCTTGTCCGGTGTAACTTAGTGATTTTTAACATTTTCCATGCAATTTTGAGTTAGAGTCCAAGGTAAATAGTGCCTTCTGCATTTTTTTCAGTGCTATTCTACGTTCAAAAGGGTGAAATGGTGAGAGAGAGAGAGAGAGAGAGAGAGAGAGAGAGAGGCAGGCTTCAAGGACTTGCTGGGTTGGGCATATCAAGGACAACTTGAAAGATCTGTACCAAAAAAAAAAAAAAAAAAAGGGACACTTGAACAAAAATAATTTCACGTCGCTTGTTATAAATAATCATTACATATCAATGTCAGAGAGATGTCAAAAGAGACTGGCAGGTCCAGAGAAAGTAGACAAATCGAGTATTAATTATTATAAATTGAGCATGGATTCATGGGGAGCTAAAAATATGGTTTTCCACTCGCAGACATCAGTTTCCAGCATCTCGGATCCACTGCTGCTATATCTGATGCTCGACTTGACATCAGGTGTGACATTGACGCTAGGGCCGTTCCCGTATTTTGAGATTGGTGTTAAAAATTAGACACAAGTCGAAAAAATGGTCAGGTCTGCCGATTGTAATTCCTGATCCCTTCCGACCTGACCTAGTTTGTATAGCATCCCAATCTAATTTAGTTTTAAAAAATAAAATTAATCCGAATCTGATCCGATTTAACTTGAAAATATGAGATTACGATATTAATAGCTGTAAAAGTATAACTAAATGATTGATCCGAATAGCAGGTGTGATTTGAGTTGACTCAATTGTATCTGGATATGAACAATTTCAATTCAATCTAAATCAAATAATCTGTTAGGTCTAAAATATTTTTCATGAATCAGTCTCGTTGATTGGCTAATATGTTAGGTATAAATCTAAATAAATGATCGTGAAATTAAATCCGACAAGATCAAGAATATCTTGTGTAGCTCAATCCTCTACAATCCTACTCCGCGTAAATTAAAGTTTAGAACACTCAAAATTGGCATGCTCGTTCTTTGGACCAAGATGTGATAAATTCTTAGCCTTGACATCATAATTTTTATATTATATCTTGTCATCTAAATAGAAGATTAATATTTATTTTGTTTTTTAGAAATTTAAGCTATCAGCAAGCCAAAATCATTGATTTTTTAGAATACTAAATATCTATTTATTTGCTTATTACACTGGACTCAAACTATTTAGCTAAAAGCATAAATTCTTGGTTTTAGAATAGTAAATATCTATAGGTTTGCTAATTTTATTGGACGTAACCCATCTAGCTACAATGTAGTATCTCAAGAAAGCCAAAGATAGGGGAAATTTTAAATTTTAAGGGATGTCTTAGAGCTTAAGATTGTCCTATTTACAGGATCCTTTGTCAAAATCTCTACTATTCCTTGCTTACTTCTTAGTAACTTGTAAGCCAGAAGTATGGTTTCAACATTGGAATCAAATTAGACTCTCCCTATCTTCCGCTCTGCCATGGACATTGTAATGTAAAATTTCTTCTAAGGTGCGCATGGTAGCAGACACCGAATTTCTTACTTTTTTGTGGAAAACCGATTCTTTTGTGTTTGTTCTTTGTAGGCTCCTATCATAGTAATGGGCCAAGATTCCCTCCATTTTAACCTCCAGATAGGCCCAAATGATGCAGTCTAAGTAATGTTAGATTCTGCGCCAAACGTACGCATCGACTCGGGTGCCCATCCATCGCGCGAGAGAATGATTCACCTCCTTTCGCGACATCAACCGTTGGATCGCACAAAAATCGCTTCCAGACGGATTGAAGAGACAGCTTGAAGTGCTTTCATAGACGTGCAAGACGGGATCCAACGGTTGATATCGTGAAAGATGATCAATCATGCTTTCGCTCGAAAGACAACCCGAGCCCGGCCTAAACCAAACAAAGCTCCCGTGGTAACCTACAACCGAACTCTAAAAAGTCTAAACCCCTCCTCTTTCTCCCTGAAGCTCCTACACCGGCCCTCCTGGTACTGAGCCCAATCCCTCAGGACCTGCGTCATCGCTCTAAAATGGCCTCGTTCTTTCGTTCTCTCTGAAGGTGAGATTTTTCCCTCTTAATCTTCTTCGCCATCTTGTTTCATCTCTTCTCTGACCGATTAGGGTTTTCTCTTCATCCTCTCAGAGCGTTTTTTCCCCCGAAGGGATTCGGGGGGCTTTCGAGCTGGGATTTTTTTTTTCCTCCCCTAGGATTTTGGATTCTACATTAGGGTTCTTGTTGCAATCGGGGGCCTTCGCCGCTGGGGAACCCCGGAATGGCCTCGCCGGCGGCCAACCAGCCCTCCCACCTCCACCCTCCTTCGCTGCCTCAGGCGTCGGGGTTTTCCCCTTTCCAAGGCCTCTTCCAGACCGGGAGGGTCAATGGATCGGGATGCTGATGGGAGTGCACGGGGCGGGGCTGACCAATAGGGTGGTCTTGCCGGTTGGTCGATGGTGGTGCAGGTGGTGCCACGTGGTTGGACTGGGGGGCGGCGGCGTATTACGCGCGGTCGGCGAAGAGGATGGGACTATCACACGGCGGTGGAGAGAAAAGGAAGGAGGAGGAACCCCTCAAGGCAACATAACTCCTATTGTGCCTACCAAGCCTCCAAATATACTAAAGCATTAGAAAGGATTTTGAACTTTCCGAGTAGCACAGTGCTGAGTAGGGGAATTAGAAAAGAAAGAAGGAAAAATAGGAAAGGATTTTGATTTATTAAAAAAACTCCAGCTTTTAAACCGGTACTTTCGGTCACCCAACCATCGATTTTTAGTCAAACATTTGAGAACAAACGCTGGATGTCACGTACTTCTTCTTTGTTGGCCCCATCCAGGGTTCCCATCCCTATCCCTCTTCTCGTGTTTCGTCCTGTGCCCACGCTCCATCCAAGGCGTCCCTGCCCTTCGCCGGCGACTGCTCCGAGCAACAGCGGGGGCGGTGTGGCCTCGCTTGAGATCTCACTGTCGAAGGTACGGCTTCGGCCCATTGCCTTTCATCCTTCCTTTTGCCTCTGTCCTTTAAATTAACTATTACCAAAATTAATCGCTCAGAGTGTACAAACGTTTGGATTTCCAAGTCCTTTCTTTCTTTAATAAAAAGCTTGTTGAAATTTGTGCATTTGAAAGAGTCTATTGCTTTCTTTTGCTTTTTCTTGTGTTGCCTTTCTTTTCTTCTCCTAATAGTTAGTTTAAATGTTTATTTGATTCAGAAAGTATTGTGGAACGACCTGAGTTTGTAAATTTCCTTTCTTTGTTGATGATTATGATGATGAATAAATGTGTACAGGAAGAGGAGTGAGACGAGACGTAGCCAGTTTTAATTAGAGTTGCTTCAGAAGCTAGGATGGCTGAGCCACCGCCTCAGAAAGCCCTATCAGTATACCTCTACATCCCCAACATTATAGGTAAGCTTACTGATGTGAAGCTTGTTAATCCCTAATGCTTTATTTGAAACCCATCTTCATAGTCGTGTGGTCCAGATCTCATCTTTTGCAGTGTTCTTCCATTATGGGTCGCTCTATATCCTTGAGAAAAGGGGGGAAATTAGAAAAATAAAAGAAAATCTCAATCCTGCATGATGTGCTAGCAGATCACAAAGGGACCAAGCTTGACAGTATTATGCAAACCACACTTTACTAATGAATT
This sequence comes from Elaeis guineensis, assembly GCF_000442705.2. Lineage (NCBI taxonomy): Eukaryota > Viridiplantae > Streptophyta > Magnoliopsida > Arecales > Arecaceae > Elaeis > Elaeis guineensis. Next base: position 96,684,071 of record NC_025999.2, on the reverse strand, counting down.
CTTTGTTGTAATTTACTTGTTATGGCACATCTAGCAAGGTCGAGGATTTGAAACCTATCATGTCTTAGTACATAATTGCAGGTGCATAGAAATAAGATAATAAAGATTTGGCAAATTAATGGACTTAAATCTGTTGGTTATAAAAATGCTCAGGATATTGCTGACAATGCATTCATTTTCTTATTTTAAGAGTACCGCTAATTGATAAAATTAGAAAAGCAGAGACAATAAAAAGGTGAAGAGGAGCGATAAGTTCTTTTCGGATGTGGAGTTGAGGCTTCTCGGTCTAATTTGTCAGAATCATGAATAAAACTGACTTTGGGCTCCTCTAGCTGAGCCATTAGATTGTGGTGTACACATCTGATATCTGTACTTACCTTGGGCTCCTCTAGCTGGCTCAAGAAGAGGTCAAGCCATTAGATGATGGTCTGCAAATCTGCTGTCAATGATAATCCATTTTGCACCATATCCAACAGCCTCTCTCTCTCTCTCTTTCTCTCATGTGAACAGCGTTGTTATATGTACAACATAAATACCGTAGCACTTGTTTGTTGCCTTTTGCACTTCTTACTGGCATTGCATATTATATTATGCATTATGATACAGTGGTCAGACCCTAAAGGACTGAAAAATAAACCATCTTCTGTTGGTGGGAACTCTTCTCATGCTTTATCATGCTTTCCTCTTGTTTGAGTTGTTTCTTCATATAGATTAGTAAGTAACATGGTCTTATTTTCTTCTTCTGTTCTGCCAAAGTAAGGTTCCAATTTTGATAATGGGCCCCGCTTAACTCTCTTTGGAATATGTAATATTGCATTAATTTTAGCTTTTTTTTCCTATGCAGTGTGTTAATGCTGCATTTGCATAGCATGTAAGATATTCATATACAACTTGACACTCGGCACCCATTCAAAGCACTCATGTGACTTTGATTTCATGGGTCTTTTAACATTTTTTTATTTTTTAAATGACATACAGGCTATATAAGAGTCATAATGAATTGTGTGGCATTTGCTCTTTGCTTTTCTAACAGAACACTCTTTGCTATACTATACTTCATCAGGTAACTATCATAATGTTTATACAGTGTTGATGTTTGTAAACTACTGCATATAGTTTTTCGGTAATGGATTGATAGTATTTGAGAATTTCAGTTTTTTCTGCGATGGATTGGATGGTTGGTTTGCACGAAAATTCAATCAAGGTGAGAATTGTTTATTTTTCCCCTCTTGATGCAAGTTTTCAATACCTTATATTGCCGCACATGGCCCCAACTTTCTTTTTTTGTTTTAATAATAATGCAATTATGAACCACGAAGTCACATAGATGGTTTGGCCTTTAGAGAAAAGCAACATATCAAGTTTTCTGTTTTCTTTCCCTCTATTTTAACATTTGTCATGAGATAAATATTGCAAAATAATAATAACCATTGTTGCATGGACATTAGCATGGGAGTTGTATTTTTGGATAAATATTAAAGTTGAATCTGTAAAAAGAAGAAAAGAGATATAGGAGACGGATAAAGAAAAGGAAAAAAAGGGGGGGGGGTGAAGCTTTAACTAAATGTTATTACATTATATTTCTTTTAAATGTTGTATAATGGAATATATTGAAAGATATTATTTGTTAAGGTGTTTCAATATACATGTTCCTCATCCAAATGCCAACACTAGCTTGTAGATGCAAGAAACATGATTGCTTGTGATGTTATTTTGTTACCTACATTAAAGGACAAAAGCCTCCTTCCTATATCACTATGTTGAATTGAGCTTGTTAGAAAGGGCAAACTCTTTACTGATCGCTAAAAGATGAAAATTGAGGATGTTTCGAGTGTCTTAGAGTTGGACACCTATCCAAGACATGTATTTGACAGATTCTTTGAGATGGTCGAGATGGTCCAGGTAATGCAGATAACAGGACTCAATGGTGGGCAACTGAATATGTAAAAGAAATTTGAGAACAAAATAGAGATCTAAGATTGTGATGCTCACATAAGATTAGGTGCATGCTTCCAACGGCTTCTAGAATCACGTTGATACCTCTATTATCTGGTTCATCAATGCTAGTGGGACATTTTGACAGATTGTGACAAATCACGTTGATACCTCAATTGTTCTTCTTATTCTTGCTTCAGTGTTCAATCTTTCTTTGAAAAATCTTCGTTCTCAAAGATTCTTGTCCTACGTACACATGATCTAATTTTTAAATTTAATCTTTAGTGCTGCAATACTAACTTTCAAGGAAATCAATTCTCATGTCTAAGCTTATTGGTTGTTGAATATGAAGAGGAAGCTCTCAGTTCAATTAGAGCCCTCTCACTTTCTATGCATGTGAAATCAAATTCTCTCGTTTCCTGTAGTTTGAATCAAAGCATGATACTGTTTTTGCTTATTAGAAATTTGATGTTCCATGTTACTTTTCTATTTTACCAAGCCTTGGACTGAAGCCGATGTAACTTGTCTCATGTTAGCTGCTGTTCTGAAAAAGCAATTAATTTTATCTTTTGCTCATAAACTGAGGTTATCCCATTCTATTAGTAAACCGATGAATTTTTTTTTTAAATTCTCTATAAGATCAAACAAGTTACATTTATTTATACATTTGCACCAAGTTTTTAAATAGCTGAAGCTAATTTGTTACAAAGGGAAATGCTGAGGTTAGACATTTGATTAATTTATGTGATTTTATGATCCAGTGTCAACCTTTGGAGCTGTTTTGGACATGGTAACAGACAGGTACTCTTCTGACAAGCTGGTTAATGCATGCTTCTATGGAATGCTTGGAACCAATCTATCCTGTAGCCATTGTATTCTACTTGAATGGAGTCTGTTTCTCAGCATGTGCATCTGTCCATCCTGTCTGATTTATGCTTGCATTTTTCAGAGTAAGCACTGCTTGTTTGTTGGCGATCCTCTCACAGTTATACAGGTATGCATGTTTTTGTAGTTTGATGTCTTTTGTTTTGGAATCTTGTCCACATGACTGATTTTAGTACCATAAAATCTTCTCTGCAGGCCAGGCTTGATTTTCTTGTCATTGCTTGGATTGGACATTGCAAGCCACTGGTTGCAAATGTATAGGTATTACTGTTTTCTTGATTGGGCCGCATATCTCTTCTGTTATATAAATTTAAATTCTTGAACACAAACTATTAGCTTACAAATATAGCTTCTCATATGGTGAAATCTATTGGAGAGCATGAGAACTCACTAAAAGAACGTCTACTGATTTTTGAACTTCAAGGGATGTTCACTGGAACTTGTGTTACTTCCTATTTTCCTGTAACACATGCTACGCTCTTGTGGTCGGTGATAAATTCATTTTTTTCTCTTCAGAGATGATTTTAGTTTTCTCTTTTCCAAGCCAACATAAAAATAAAATATAGGTAGAGGGAAAACTGCAATGATGTAAAAAAAGGCAACTGTAATGCCTTGAATCTTGCATGATTTATGATATTATGATTTGGCAGTATCCCTAAGTACTTATCAATTGGTATGTTTAAGGAGCACCAAATAGGAGCTAATTGTTGTTACACTTGGTTCTATAACCAAATTATATCTCCGTTGCAAGCTTTGACTTTAAGTTTTAGGAGTAGTGTTTCAAAGCACGGGCTGGTTGATTGGGCACACCCACTTGACTTATCACCTGTAAGCATGTGCAGGTTGAGTTATTCCAAAACCTAGAGAAAGCCAGAACTGTTCAAGTTACTTGGTTCAGATATTATGCCAATATAGATAAAGTTTAAAAAAAGGAGAAGAAAAATCACAATGTGCCCCCAACCCCTTAACCCTAACCTTCTTGCGGCCTCTCTTGTCTCTTTTGTCTGTACCATCATTTGTCTGTTATGGACCAGAGTGTTCGTTGGGGGATGTTTGACGATAAGGCCTTGTGATTGGAATGGCAGAGAAGGTATGGGGATGGGTCTCATTGCTAGAGGCAGTGGAAGAGAGGAGGATGGCAACTGGGGCTCACTGTCAAAGGTGGCAGGGTAAAGGGGAGATGATGGTTGAGGCTCAAAACCAGAGCTGGAGAGGGTGGGATGACAACTGGGTGCTCCACATTGGAGGCAGTGGAGGCGACAAACCACAACAAAGGCTCAACATGAAGGTCATGGAGCCAAGGGACCGGGATTGGGGGCTTGACCTTGGAACTGCCGTACGAGAAGAGGGATAACAACAGCAGAAGAGAGGCACAGCTGTTTGAGATGTGAACTAGAGGAGAATGGGTTTTGAGTTGGATTCCAATTTCATCCCTAATTTATCTGTCTTTTGTTGACTGGTGAACCACCAATGAAACTTTGCTGACAAAATAGTTTGGTCAGGTTCTACCGGATTAAGGCACTGATTAGAGAAGGATAGTGCTTTTTTACTATATTGGCATGCCTTTGGGCTAATCTAAGTAGCTCTTGCAAAATATTAAGAAGTCTCTCCTCTATCTGTAATTAACCAAGAATTTGTATCATAGAGATAGTAGTTTTGTAACTCACATAATTTTTAGGTTGCTGCTTTTCATGTGAAAATCAATAGCAACATCTAACAACAATTTTTTCTAATGTTTTGAGAGAAGGGAACACATGAGCATTAATTCAACTCTTAGTCGTTCGTGTTTAAATTGTAACAAATGTGGGACAATGTACATGGTCCTATCCTGGCAAACTTCTTCATCTTAATATGAAGAGAGCTCATGTTGATTTAGCACACAATCTAGAAACCAAATGTGGATTTGGGTACTTCCACACAATCACAACTTGATGTTCTATGTCTAAACCTTTTAAACCACTGGTTCGTAGGTTTTCACCAAATCACGTTTGCCAAGTGGCTAATTTGAGCAATGGTGACAATATCTACAATCTTATGTTCTAGCCTTCATCAGGCCTATGGTTGACAGACCTACATGCAAAGTGATTTTATGTTATCCCAAAACATGTTATATCTAAGTTTCATCCTATACTTGTGATTATGCATTCTTTTGATATTCTAGATTAAGAAGATGAAAAATAAAAATGTGTTGATTTTACAATTATTTTGGTTATATGAAGATACTTGAGTCTTTATGTTCAACTATTTCAGTAATCAAACTTTAATTATTTGTTTGATGGATTGATAATGATTGTTTAAGATTTTTTTTCAACCTCTTTATCTATATGTTGAAATCAAAACTTGTCACAACTTGCCCAAGTTTCTGAGTTCAGTTAAATCAGGTCAATATTTTTTTGGCATTACTCATACAATCTCAAGTTCCAAGTTTGAGTCATGCTTACATGTTTTTGAACCTGTCTTGTGATTAGTTTGAAAGTTCTAATATTCTGATGCTATGCAACTATAGTTCTTTCTTATCAGGCAAGACTAGTCACAAGGATGTAAAGGACAAGAGTAATTGGCTTTTGAAGGCATATTATGGGCAGCGGTTATTCATGGCTTTTTGCTGTGTCGCATCTGAGGTTGTTAATCCTACCATTTTTTTTATTTAAAACTTCTTATTCACTATATTGATAGTGGTTTTGCTTTGCAATGCTGTAGGTTCTTTACATCATCCTCTTCCTTGTTGCTGATAACCAATCTGAAAGCGTGCTCGATGTAAGCCTCTCCTGTATCATGCTGCCATTTTTGTTTTCAAGTTGAAAAGCTCTTTGCAACATACTTTTCTCCCTTGTTTTTGGCAGGCTTGCCTGAATACCTTGAAACAGAGTTCATTTCTTTCATTGACATTATTTGTAACTCTGATTGGATGGGCAATTAAGCAAGTGGTTAACATTATACAGGTATTTTTCACTTTATTTTGTTCTTGAGGAGCTCTTGCCTATTGTCAATGTAGAGCCATAAGGTTAAGTTTTAGTTTACATTAAATAATGGATTCTTGATTGCTCGTATTTAGCTGTATGTTAGCCACAATGTCACTACTTTTTGGACTTTTGCCCTCCGATGTATTATACGAGTGTAATACAAGTGTAAACATTTATAAGTAGTCACATACAGTATGGATATCTTTTCCTTATACAACTAGGCCCCCTCAAACTCAGTACAAATCAATTATCGAGTTTGCTTATGATGCAGAATAATGTGGCTGTATTTGTGAAAATGTTGGTTAGATGCTCGGTATTTCTTGGAAGACTCGAGACAAGCAGGTGATAGAGAAGTTGGACATTAGTTTGACTTTGTTAGGTTGCCACAAAAATGAAAGAAAGTTAAATGAGGAGAAGAAAAAAAAGGAGAAAAATTGTAAATTCTCATATTTGGTTGAACTCATAAAATTTCCAAGGAAGTGGTTAGGAGTTGGTTAAACTATTCTAAATCACTTGATTATTTGTTATTTTTCTTATTTCCTCTAAAAGCACTACATTTTTTAGAAGGAAAAGTAAAGATAGGCTTTTGGAGATAATTTTGACCCATTATTTTCTCTTTGATTTTTACTTGAATTTTCCTCCCTGTACCAAGCAATGTAGAGGAAAAGCAAACTTTTCTGTTTCACTTCCTCAGCAACCAAACAAAGCATGCATGAAGCAAGAATTGATCTTGAGAGGCTTTATACTTGAAAAACTGTATTGCTATTAAGCTGAATAGCACTACGATCATCTCCACAAAGAGAGGCTTAGCTTATGCTAGTCCCATTGCTTGAGAGCAGGTGGTAAAGCCAGATAAGCACCGCAACTGCATAAGCTTGAGTTGCAGTGAATACATCTTGAGTTGAAAATGGATGCTGTTATTTATTTTAGACCTAGAGAGTTGAATGCTGTCTGCTTAAACACTGTTGTAATTTTTTGAAAAGTTGGGATGGATGGTGCATAGAGCAACACAAGAGGATGGGTGCCGAATAATTAACCCTTTTTTCCTGCCTCACCTAAAGGACTTGCCTCTGAAGCAAGTGAAGAACCATAAAAGCTGCTTGTGGGGAGGAAAGAAATCTTAACAGCAGCAAAATTTGACATGTGGCATCAAAGATGATATACTGTTACCAGTGTTCTCTACTTGACTAGCAGCGTTTGCTACTCATTGCAGCCCTAGATACACATCTTTTTTACACCAGTGATAGACAATCAATTTAATACACAGATTGGTGCCATAAGTTTTGGCATCAAACACCAACAACTTATAACATCAAGATGGAGTCTTTGAGCCTGTACTGTAACTGCAAGCTATCCTCTTTCATGTTGCCTTTGTCTAGCACAAAGCTGGAATCTCCATTGTTTGTTGTTTGTGCCAGCAGCTACTAATTGCACCAATTAGTTGCCAGTTGTTTTCCCTGGTTGCATATTTATGCATCTTTTTCTGTTTCTCCTGTGCAATATCTGTGTGCTTCCATTTTCAGGCATGAAAACAACTTTTTAAGGACATTTCTTCTTTCTGCTGTTTCTTTGGCAACTGTGATGATCTATTGCACCATGAACAACTTTATACATACTGTTTTATCAATTTATCATTGAGAAGGTTATCCTTTTCTAGCTCAATCAATTGTGGACATCTGCTATAATGATTTTGTATTGTATCACTAAAAGGTACCTTTGGGACTTGTTCAAATCTTCCAGTATTTCATCTAACATATGCTTTTTTTAATTGTTTCAGATGAAGACAGCTGCAGATTCCTGTGTGCTTTATGACACAAAAAGAAGCAAATGACTGTGAACCTCCACAGATGACTACTTATTGCCACCTGCTCACCTTTGTGATTGCTTGCATATGCCTGTATTCTCGTGTTGAAAGAAAACTTAATCTTAATCGTTTTTATAAAAAATTTGTATATTTCTGCCTATGTGGTCATCCCAATGACGGAAGGGAAACAATTTTTAGTTCTGAACATGTTACTGTCATAGAGATGCTTTGACAACAAATAAATTGGTGAAATACAGCACAAGTACCAAGTAGCATAAGAATTTTCTTTGGGTGTTACCTGGATGTGAGCTTGAATTTCTTTCAGTTCTTCTCCCTGGTAACAGGATCTTTGTCTCTGAACTGTATGGTGGTTTTGTAAAGGCTATGGTTGAAATTCCAGGTCAGTCTTGAAGAGAAACAAAAAACAAATTGAACGAAAGTTTTAAAAAAAAATCAATTAGTTAGATTAACAAAGGTAAATTTCTACATCTTTGCTAATTCTACTGGACTTTTTAACCATCCAGCTTGTAGAAACCTCATTAGGTTCAGATGCAGTAATCTGCACTAAAGCCAAAGTAAATAAATTAAAAGTGGAGGATATCTAAATGGACACCTCAAATCTTAAATTGGATACTCTGTCTGAGTTGCTACTATTCCTTGCTGGTTTGCAATTTGTAAGTTGAAGTACAGTTTCAACTTTAGAAACAATTAAATTCTTTCCCTGGCTTCCATTTTACTGCAGAAATTGTCTTGTAAGGTTGGTGCTAAAATGTGGGCGGTAATGGAGGTCAAATCCTCTGCCTTTTCTATCTAACTTTATCCTTCTTCTTGTTCCCGTGCCAATATTAATGGGCTAAGTTGTATTTCTTTCACTTGCAAAGGGACTTCTGCATTCAGTTCTAACAATTATCATAGAGTTACCCATCCAAGTACAGGCTCCGAATTTGAATTATTCTTTCAATACTACTTATCAGCAACAGGTTATGACCTTTCCATGTATCAACCAGCCTATCCGGCAGAACAAACTAACCAAATGCTATCCAACTTTTGCTGGAGACATATCATCAACTGATCATAATTGCTGGCTCTGGTTCTAAACATTGTCCATTAGACAGTGGCTCAATGCATAAAGGAAGAAGCTTCAACGTGGAAATAATATTTTTCTCTGGGCATTTCATTGTTCTGGTTAGTAGATTATTGGTTGTCATACATTTGTCCACGAATAGTGTCTTACACTGAAAGCTGTCAGCTTCTAATAAGAATCGTCATTTGGCATATCCTTATTAATTAGAAAAATACATGTTGAATCCTAAGAAAGTCATCTAATAATTTTTTTCAGGAAAAAGTGAGCACACGAGATCCTGAAAACGAGCTGAATAAGCCTTGGGATTTATTGCTGATGTTGACTGGAGGTCATAATGTAGATTTTTTAAGGCGTTCTCCACGCGCTTAAGCACGCCGCATCCTTGAATTATATCCACAATTCCAAAATATAGAAAAACCTTGTTGTTTTCCTCCTTCCCAGCTGCTCGAACTGGTGCTGCACTCCAGCTTTCTTTTCTTCGAGTGTTAACTACACGTGCTGGCATTTTGACACCAAATTTAACACCAGACCTGCAATAAATCAGAATGTTTCTTTCTGTTAGATGATAATGCTGATAGCTCAAGCTCACAGGCAAAAGATATTTGATTATTCCAAGAATTCAAGTTATGACAGAGCTCTGCAGAAATATGTGAATACAGGCTTCGATGGAAGAAACATCTACCACATTACCACACTTCAAGTGCAAAGAAACCATACGCTTGAATTTTGAAGGAAAGCTAGTATATGTATGTCTAATGTTGGAGTGCTGATACGTATGTATGTGTATGTACCGTGCATGAATGCAATTCCCATGTACTTTGTCTGTTCTTCATTTTTCTTTCTTTTTACCCCTTTTCCTTTTCGTGTATGTTGGGGGGTGGTTAGAAAGGGGGGAGGTTTAGATGCCTTACTCTATCTGGCAGGATGATTCTGATTCGGCCGCAGAAACAGAATCTGCAACTTCATCACTTTGCGACAGCTTCGGACTGTCTGAAGGAGAACTCTTGCCATCATCCGACCCTGCAAGAAAACCACTAGGTCTCTTATCTCTCAAAAAGAAAAGGAGAAAAATCCTGGACTTCTATATTAATTCTTCTATTAGATATTTTAAAAGATTGTGAACAGTAATAGTTTTTCCAGACACCATTATGTTGAAGGCTAACATCATATTACAATGAAATCTTACATGAAAATTACTGTGTCAACACATAAGCTGGCAGTCATGCATATTTCGTCCAAGTTCATTACCAAACGTTGGTGACTTGGTGCACATTCAAGGTTAGCTAGAAGCCGAGGGACAAACAAATGAAAACTGGAAGACTGTACTGCAAGAATGATTAGCAAACCACGGATATATGGCACTTAGGGACACTGAGGGCTTTTTTTAATATCTTCTTTTATGATGGTAATCCAACCTAGAAGCATGCAAGACCCAATCAACCTGCCTTCAATATAGAAGATAAGTTTTTGCCATGTATTTGCCTGCATGACCAACCTAACACCGGCTCTACCAAAGCTTTTAGTCCTCCTGGTCTTACTGCACATATCGTAAGTTTTTCTTCTTGCAGTTGTTGGTGCTATTGATGTTTATGCACCAATCCAACCAGGGGAGGGGAGGAATTTGATGTGTATGTGAAAACCCATACTCGGGGCACTTCAGAATATCTAGCGTACAGCATGGCAAAGTAGACACATTGAAAGGTGGTGCTCTTTAATCTTACTAGAAAGAAGATGCTGCTACAAATGACATAAATACACAATCCAACTTGCACCATGAACTAACACATATGGAAACAATAAGTGCTTCAGTGCAACCACCTGCTGCTTCTTGGTCAGCATATTGCTATGTTTAATAGACAACCGCAACTATGGAATAGGACAAGAATATCTTCTCATCGTTCATGGTTTCATAGTACTCCATTCCCTCCATCCAACTCATTACCTTCATAATCCAGGGTTATTGGTGCATATGAGAGCCTGAAACTATGCTTAAGAATAGGCGCAGCCTTCACGGTGGAAGTGCATCTCAAAAGGCTAATTAAAACCTCTGGTCACAGACTTTCCTGACATGCAACCTGAATACTATACATATTACAATGGGGAGAAAGGATTCAGACCTAGGATTTTTAGGATGTCTTTTTAGCAGAGAAAGGTGCTTAACAGTGAAGAATCTGTGATTCATCAAACTCATAACTTAACCAATTTATTTCACAGGAAAGAAAAACAGCTTGAAATATAATCTACACCTTTTTCCTGAAAAGTTAAACTAATTTTGTGCTTAAAGATTCAAAAACTGACAAATTATTACCTGCTACACGTGCCGGAGTATTGCGATCTTTAATAACCGAATCAAAGGGTGCAGGGCAGACATGCATTCCTAGCAACAAAGTGTAATCCATGATGCCTTCATCTTCTAGAAATTTGCAGTCGTACTGGATTTGCCTGCAAACAGAAAATTAAAAAGGACCATAAGACATAATGCTGCAGTGTAGTATCTATCTAATGTCTAAGCGAATCAGTCTGCAACAGAAGCAATGTTGAATTGATTGTCATACTTGAGGTTTGAACACCATATAATAATTGAACGAAATTCTTGCGGTATTTCAATTATAATTATCTTCAGAATGGAACGAAGATCTTCGGTTTTTACTTGTATACATTATGTCTGTCTTGTCTGCTAAGTGAAAAAGCAGCCTGAAGCAATGCTATGCTTCCAAATATCAAAGTACTCTGAGGCATTAGATGTGGCAGGCTTTACCTTCTAATAGTCATAAAACAACCTAGTGGTACTATGCAAAGGCCAAAAGCAAGAATGGTAGCCAAAACATGAGATCGAAACCTATGAATTAAATTATTTTAAGACATTTTCTCAGGTGGGAAACTCAAAAATATCCAGGCGATCAAATCCTCTGTTGTGAACTTGAGTTGGCCTGCACCACACATAACACACACACACAGCCTTCTTAGATCACGACCATGTAGAAGAAGCATATATTAAAAAAAAAATCACATATTAGCTGTTGGGTGGATGTCTGGCCAGAACACCATCTTTCAGGACATTTTCAGTACCACGCGATATAGCAGGAAGAAAAAAATAAAATAAAAAATAATCACAATACGTGAATTAGCCACAAAAGGAATCGCCTCCACGGAGCATGCAAATTTTACTATGAAAAAGAAATTTTACAAGAGGAGATCTCTCCCTCAACCCTTGTACACCCAATTTTTCCTCACAGAAAGTTTTTTCTCACAAAAGCTCTCTCTTGGAAGACCCTCTGAACCCTTGAGGTGCCTGGCATCCGCTGTCCAGAAGCCTCTCTAGAGTCCTGCTCTTGCTTCTCTTCTCAGCGTCACAACCCTCTCTCTCTTCTTCACGGGATTCTAATCTTCGGTTTTCGTGTGACCACAGGCAAGCACACGACCAACCTGTTCCTCTGTGAGGCTCACAGGACTTTTAAAGGCTAAAAAACCTAATTAGATTAGGTTTAAGACTCCTTAATCAACCCGTACAAAGATCTAGACCGTTGGATCGAGAACTAGATAACCCACGCCCTCCGATCGTGCTCCGATCCATGAAATAGTACCGTGGATTACAAAAAATGTGTGGAAATATCCACGCGGTCCATAGGCCCAACCGTGGATCGGGGTACAGGGCCCAGGCAAGGCTCCTGGGCCTGGGCCGACCGGCACGTGCGGACCTGGGCCGCGCCAGTGCCGGGCGCCTGGGCCCAGGCCACGACCCGTGGGCCTGCGCGTGGGCTGGGCCGCCCGCCTGCCTGGGCCGCACGCCTGGGTCGCGCGTCCCGCGCGTTGGCCCCGTCTGGGCCGCGCCGCTGCCGCTCCACTGGTCCGCCGCCGGCTGCTGACCGTCCTCCGCCAGCTCGACTTATGCACAATCTTCAAAAGCTCGTATCTTCTCCGTCCGAGCTCCGTTTTGGGTGATCTTGATCTCATTGGACTCCATTTTTCATCGCGAACATCGCTGTGGGCTCAATCTCAAGACATCAAATCCTAACAATCTCCATCTCGACTCGATATTCAGCCTCCTCCTAACTTCGAGAGCTTCTGGATCTCCTCGCCCCCATGTCCTGGGGCAATCGCCTGCTGATCATGGATGGATAAACATGGGAGTCAAGCTAGGCTGCTCGATCCCATCTCCGTCGTATGTTGTGCCCCTCCTGACCTGAGACCTACTCGGGGCATCGTCCTATGGCAATAGGAATCTCACCTTACGATGTCGTCTCTCATCCTCCCGAGTCTCCTGTCTTGTGTCCGATCCACCTCCTGGAGCTCCACCTCGCTCTGGGCTCCACCTGGCTCCCGAAGCTCCACCTCGCACTAGGCTCCCCATCAGGTAATAATATCCTCTGCTCTCCTTTCCCTCTAGCACAATCCTACCGCTGCGTAGCACCCTCAGAATTCTTCCACCAGCTACCGTCCTGTAGCTCTCGAATCCAGTCTGTTAAGTGAGATAAAATTTTGTCTGAAATTGGGTATGTATCGGACCTCCCCCAATCTCTTCACTGTACCATCATGTATCCTCCAGCTGACCGTCCCGATGCCTCTCATCGCACAGCTCAATCCATCCGGTAGATAAATAGTGCCCTCACTGTTCTCCAGGGAGTCAAACTACTCCTCTTTGCAACATACATGATAGGAGCATACAGAATCTAATATCCACTACTGGAAAGAAGTTGATACCTTGTCAGATATCTCCAGGACATCTCCATCTGAATCGCTGTCGGCCGTCGCTACAACAGCCACCGTCAGATTTTTGAATTGAGGGCAATCTCTGGTTAGATGCTCCAACTCCTCACACTGATAACACTTGATTTTGCTCAAGTCCCTCTTGGACTTGGACCGCCCTCATCGCGATCTCCTGTCGCTCCGTCTATCGCCTCCTGCTCCTCTAGAAGCCACCAAAGCTGAGCTACCGCCATCTAAGCTCGAAGCTGGGTTCTCCCTCCTGAAGACCTCGTTTTGGAATATCGCCGCGGTGACTTCATCCATCTTGATAGTGCTCTTCTCCACTAGAAAGCAGTCATCAAAGACTTGTACGAAAGTAGAAGCAATGCTAGCAAAACCAGCGCCCTGATCTTCTCCTCAACATTCTCACCAATGCTGAGGAGGTTGGTGAGGATCTTCTGGAAGTGACTTAGATGCTCCTGTACGTTCTGTTCCTCAGTCATCCGCAGTTGGTAGAACTGCCTCCAGAGGAAAAAAGTGTTGGTAAGAGATTTCGCCATGTACAACTCCTCGAGCTTCGACTACAGCACCGTCGAAAAAGTCTCGCTCAGCACATGGATCACCACCTCATCCGTCAGATACATACGGATGATACTCACCACCTGCATCTGTAGCCGTTTTCAATCCTGTACCCCATGGTGGTCGGCTTCTCATCGTACAAGAGAGTATCGATCAACCCCTGTTAGATGAGCATGTCTTTCACCCTTGCCTGCCACAAAGAAAATTGCTCTTACTATCAAACTTGTTGATCTTCATCTTGATTGATCCTTTCTTCTCCATCTTTAGTCTTGCTCACCACCGCTGTAATCTGCGTTCTTGTACCGCCTCGCTCTGATACCACTTGTTGGGTGGATGTCTGGCCAGAATATCATCTCCCAGGATCTTTTCAGTACCATACGATGCAGCAGGAAGAAAGAAGAAATAAAACAAAAAATAATCAAAATACGTGGATTAGCCACAAAAGGGCTCGCCTCCACGGAGCATGCAAACTTCACTATGAAAAAAAAAATTATAAGAGGAGATCTCTCCCGCAACCCTTGTACACCCAACTTTTCCTCACAGGAAGTTTTTCCTCACAAAAGCTCTCTCTTGGAAGACCTCCTGAACCTCTGAAGTGCTTGACGTCCGCTATCCAGAAGCTTCTCTAGAGCCCTGCTCTTGCTTCTCTTCTCAGCGTCACAACCCTCTCTCTCTTCTTCATGGAATTTTGATCTTCGATTTCCGTGCGACCACAGGCGAGCACACGACCAACCTGTTCCTCTGTGAGGCTCACAGACCTTTTAAAGGCTAAAAAATCCAATTAGATTAGGTTTAAGACTCCTTAATCAACCCATATAAGGATCTGAACCGTTGGATCGAGAATCAGATCAACCTACGCCCTCCGATCGTACTTCGGTCCACGGAATAGTGTCGTGGACTACGAGAAACGTGTGGAAAATGCCCACGCGGTTTACAGGCCCAGTCGTGGACCTCCTGGTCCATGGTGGACTGGGGTACAGGGCCTAGACAAGGCACCTGGGCCTGGACTGACCCACGCGTGTGGGCCTGGGCCACACCCGTGCCGGGCGCCTGGGCCCGGCCGCGACCCGTGAGCCCGCGCGTGGGCTGGGTCGCCTGCCTGCCTAGGCCGCACCCCGCTTGGGCCGTGCGCCTGGGTCGCGCGTCCCACGCATTGGCCCCACCTGGGCCGCGCTTCGCTGCCTGTGGCCGCACCACCGCCGCTATCCTCCGTCACCTCGGCTTACGTGCAATCTTCAAAAGTCCGTATCTTCTCCATCCAAGCTCCATTTTGGATGATCTTGTCTCGTTGACTCTATTTTTCACCGCGAACTTCGCTGTGGGCTCAATGTGGGCTGAATTTCGAGGCATTAAATCCTAACATTAGCAACATATATTATAATCTGTAGTTTAAAGAATCCGATCTAGGACAACTTTTTCAAAGGGCATTATCTGATAAATTCTTGAAGATGAAACTCTCACATGGACTTAGAAATATGTCAAGTTTCTCACTCACCAATCACAAAGAGTAGTCCTTTAATTTAACATTCACATGTATTCATTTCATCATGTATCTGTCCTTGGCCATTTATTGGAGTTGGATGACCATTTGGTCCCCCTAGAATCGATGGTCCAGTGGAAAAATAAGCAGGATCTACTACAATGATAATCGCTCTTCTAACACACCACAAACTTTTGCATTAATGGTTAGATCTGGAGCTCAATGCTCTGGTGGCTCAAGTAGACTAGTGGAATGATATTTTCCAAAGTAACGCCAAAACATCATTTCCAGTAATGTAAATCCACTATCCTATTTATGATTTATTTTGACACCATTAGCTATGACAGGAAGAAATATGAAACTACTGCATGAAGCCTAAATTATTTGACAATTAAAGTTCTCGGTGCACATGCAATCTATGAAGCTTTTTAGAGTATTAACAAAAGCTGTCACCAAAAGAAAGAAATAAAATAGAACAATATTTATAATGCAAACATGTATAGCCAAGGAATCTTACGCTAGTAACTGATTTCGTGTTGATGTACGGAGACGGAAGGCAAAATGCAGATCTTCCTCAGCTCCTGTTTTGCTGATGAATCGACTCTGGTATGAACATTTCAGATTAAAAGTCTTGTGAATGCTTACATCTGATTGAAGAATATTTTCCGTTACAACAAAGCAAACCTGATCAAAGCAAAATTTTACAAAACTCACTTAGGAAAAAAAGCAACAAAAGGAATGCAAAATTTTCTAAGGAATATCTGCAGAAAAAAGAACTGAACTCCTAGTTATCTTGAGGCAGCAAAGTGAAGAATCTGATCTTTATCCACAATCATTTTAAAGCTAAACTTTACGTTGTGGTCTTCAAGTGAAGAATTGAGTATCCTCAAAAGCAACAGGAGTTTTCCTCCTAATCATTATATAAGCATTATATCAGAACCTCACAATCATCCCAAATTTGTTTCAATAACGTACTTCAGTTCTTTAAGACTTCATAATCACCTCCTTTATTTTATATGTGTGTGTGTGTGTGTGTGTGTGTGTAACCAATAGAAAAAGATAAAAACAAATAAGATGAACATGGATTCGAATGAGGAGTTGAATGTTGGAAGAACCAAGAAGATAGGATACGGTTCAACACACTAAAGGAATCATAGCATTCTACATGTACTTTTCGGCTTGTTTTTTCGAAGATGGAGATGTCTCTTTTACTAATATCATAAAGAAATTGTCAGAATAATTTGATGGACGACAACTAGTGTGTGCTCATAACAAAGCTATCAAGAATTACACAAATGGGACGGTATAACTGCATAACAGACAACAGAGCATTTTATACAGCTTTATCCTACTCTACACATTGTTCTGGCTTTTCAGGTGTCATGGATTATTATTAAGTTCAATTGAAAGGGATAAAAATTCATTACTGAGTAAATACATAATATATATAATCCAGATCGGAGATGCCCTACCTTCTGTCCATTTGATGGCTTCACAGCATGGAGTCCGAAAAATTTTGTTAACAAAGTGTTTCTGTACTTGTTCACATGGTGATAGTAATTTGGTAGCATGTCTAAGATTACCTGCATGAATGAAAACCAAGAAGCATTAGATTTATAGCGGCAAGAAACTGTGCCAAATATGGAGCAAGCCAATGAACCTATATTAACTGTTATTATAACCTATACAACTTTATGAGCATATCTTGGAGTTAATCTATTGTTTATGGGACATCATCAGTCCACATTTATAGAAGATTTCTGAGAAGACCAGATATAGGTTTCCTGAAACTCATGAATAAAAAAGTGGAAAGTGTTTTAATACCTTCATCTCAGGTTTGCTTAAGGTCTTGAAAATAAACTTATTGTCATAGGATGAGAAATGACGAGGACCATTTTTCTTTTTCAGAAAAAGTAGCTTTACGGTTTCAGGACCACGTACAGATAGCAGGTAGTGACCTGTATCAATATTCTCAAAATCTTGAAGTTTCCTGCAAATTCAGTTAAACTAAAGATTGATCAGTTCGATGATGTAAATGGCTGAAAGTAAGTGATCCATAAGCCTATGTGATGAAAGTTTAAATCGTATTGGTTACAATTTCCTCAAAAAATATGTGTAGCTCCTGCAGCCATAAACTTGAAAATAGTAAGAACATCATCGCTTTCTTCTGAGGTTATTAGAGATGAAACAAACTAATCAGGCAACAAGTTGGCATCATCTTTTGCAATGTCATAAATCCATACCACATAAAATCATCAGCTACATAGCTCTAACTAGGATCCTGAATGTACTTTACCAGCTCTATTCTGTTTTCTAGGAATGTTTCAATATGAAAGAGGTTGCGTGCTTTATCTCAACATACATCTACTATAAAAGCTTAATAAAAATTTAAGAAATACATGATAAAGTGAATGTATAAGCATATTACACCGATATACAGTACATATTCTAACTAAGCAAATATGACATGCATTTATGCAATCCCTTGAACGTTCTTTGCTGTTTATTATGCTGAAGGAGCCAGTTTTAGGCATGTCCTGTACAGAAAATGAGTTCAGAGGAAAGTGTTATCAACCTGAAAACTTCAGGGCAATAATCTGTCCACTCGTACTCTATAGGTGTGCCTCGAGAATCTGGAGAACAATCTGAAGAAAACCGAATGCGTGAAGTTTTGGTGGAACTGAAAACATGATCAGAATGTTCCTGCTCTGAAAGAAACATGTTTCACCCCACTCTTACCTGCAAGTAATTGTAATAGTTGAGTTTTGCTATGCACCATAAAATCTAGATTTAAAGTATGATGCTCGATAAGAGCCAAAATGTCTGCAAGAAAACACGCTGTATGAATTAAAAACATAACACATTCAGAAAAGAGGTCGAGGTCCATGGCATATGAAATTTATTTTGTAAAAACCAGCCTGCATGTATGATGCTTGTTCATAGCAATCAATATTAACACAAAATACAGAATAGGATTTCAAAGTTCAAGTGACTGGTATACAACCCGCTCCAGCTTTCTTTATATTCTGTCACATGCAATTCAATAGGAGAGTTATAACTAAATTTGACATTATGTTACTACATAGGATTATAAATTCGGTGAGTTTCACGACACAATAACCAAACATCTCGCCCTAAGTGAGACAGTAATACAGCTGGCTGTTTTAATGTTTTTTATTAATTTATGTGTGTAATCCTGGATATTCTTTTATATCCTAGGAAGCAACAAATATGATGCAATTTAGATTAGAGTTAGGAACCAAAATTTCTACGATTTGGTCAAGTTTTCCAGTCTGTGACAAGAATAGACCAAATCATCGAGAGATTTTATACTTGAGTTATGAAGAAGACCTCCTCTTTTTTTTTTTTTTTGGTAAATAAGAACGTCTCCTTCATACTTAAAGTTGGTGATCATATTTGCATGTTTAGCCACACTCCCACTCTATGTCTGTCGTCCCGTTGTAGAAACACTTGCAATGACCACAATCTCTTTTTTAAGCATCACTCCCTTCGGGCAGAAGTAGCACCGAGCGTTCTTGCATCTTAACTCTGACCAAGACCTCATCCTGATCTGTGCCACCCTGGCATTTGCCAAAAGGGAACTTGCCTAGTTGCACCAACTCTAATCCTTTGGGCATTCCAATAATTCCAGCTCTCACCAACAGCCCAGTTTTCACAGGGCCGAAAGTTTCCTATTTACACTAGCATCATACACATAAAACTGATAGTGGAAGTGGTAGCCTGAATGAATCAAAGCTAAAACCCTTCCTAAACTACTGTATTTTGTCAATTGTCGTGCTCAAAGGATACTCCGACAGGTATGGATATGGGAACCAAAAGGCAACGTTAGACTTTGGGATGGAAAAAGCAAATAAAATCAAAATGGAGTTGGGTAGTAGAGGTCATCATCAAAATGACACAAAAATTCACTAGCCTTTTGTCCAAAAGAGAAGGGATGCTATTACCCTCCCTATCCAAACGCTTTCTATTACCTAAAAGTACCACTCTACCAAAAGGTACCAAAATGTTTTGAAAGGACATGACCATTCCTCTTATGTGCATCAAACCATGTCCTAGAGTTCAAGAAGTGCATTTATGATTCAGTAGGCAATTAGAAGAAACATTCTGCAATAAAAATCCGAACTTTGCGCCGATACTCCATGGAAATTGGTCAAAACCAACAGATAAGAAGAACCATAGAAAGAAAACGAAAAGTCAGAAGCTATAACACACCCAACTTTCCTTCCAGCACTCAACTTTCCCTTCTCTCTCTCTCCAGAGGGTTATAATCATTGCCCGTTGCTCCCCAACAGCTGCAACCAGCTGTATACTTTCGATTCATTCAAGACAAGTCCCACCTCCTTTCCATTCCCTTCCCATTCAACAGAATCTAGGGCACATTCCAACCAAAAAATGAGTGATTTTTTTTCCTTTTTTTTTGAATGGTGTTCTCCATTAATCTCCCAGAACTTAAAGCCCTGGACCAAATCCAACCGAATCTAAGAAGATCTCCAGCGATACAAATGGCAAAATTAAAGAGGGAGAGTCGTGGGAAGATTTCAACAAACCTCAAAGATTTACCGAACGGGCATCATATCATATCAAGATTGAAATCCAGCACAGCTTTGCATATCTTTACAAATCTTTGACAGTAATTCCGTGAAAGGTAGAAGAAGAAATCGATAACGAAATGAATCGAGGCAAAGTTTGAGATGGAGACGTACCGCGGCCACTTCCCTCGGGGAACAGCGAGCGATCCACCGGACGAACGACAGGAGTAAACAAGGCTCTCATTTTACGAGGGGCGTCGCGTCGAGATCAACGGCCGGTTATGAGAGTTGGAAACGGTGGAATCTTGTGGAGGGGAGGGATTCGCGAGCTCAAGGGGAACGGCCTTTCGCGCCAAAAATAGCCGTTGCCGCTCCTTTCGCCCATCCGTCGGTGGTGGAAGGGCTAGGGGGCCGCTCTCTCGTTCCACCGCGTGCGCCACGTAGCCATGCACCAGTCAAATCAGCTCGTCTCCTCCGTCATTTTTCGATGATTGAACCCCAACGGGAAGATGAGGTGATTGATGTGGTACACCACCGCATGGTGCAGATGGGCCCACGTTAGTATGTGCCAGTTTTTTAGTTTAATTTTTATACAATTCGAACAGGCTCCGAAAAATATAAAAAAAATAGCAGAAATGATGAAACCTTGAACAATTAAACTCTCGCCTGAAGTAAAGGTTTCGGAATTGAAGAGTCTTTCATGTAATCCACGTCTTCCAATTTTTTTTTTTGTTAGCTATAGCCAATATACTTGGTGGTTCTGTCCATGGAATACGTGAAAGTCTTAAATATCTGAACAACTTTTTTAATTTTGTATACGTCCTTGAGTAGAGGTAGATGAATAGAATAAGAATTGAAGAAACGGTTGATCTATTGCACCACCATGTGAGAATCACCTTTCATGCAAAGTTGAGTGGCAACAAAGCTGTGCAAGTATCTTCTCACCGTAGTTCAGCTCCAATAATTTTTCATTTTCTGGTTGGCTTTCAGATGAACAAAATAGTTTGATCATCATCTCTGACAATGTTCATTCTATAGCTTTCCTTCCACTGTGGGCACTACTTTATTTTAAGGCCACTTCTAGTTGGTTCGAGAATTGGAGTGTCCCTTCAATTTAACAGTTGTCTCATGTTCTTCTCAGAAAAAAAAAAAAAAAAAAAAAAAAGAAAATCATGTGATCTAACAAAAGAATCTCAGCAATTTACAAATTTGTCAGATAATGGCATGGACAATCGGAAGAAAAATCATTGCGGTGCACCACATGATTGTGCACATAGCCAATTGTTCCAACGATGATATATTGAGATGCATTTTTGATGAATGCAGCCTATAAAAATCAGCGGTCATGATTGGCTCTATGACCATATGATGCATACAGTATAGACAATAATTTTTTCAATTGATATTATCCAAAAACTACATAATTTAATCAATAAGATATCGCAAAATGGCTATCCTCTGGTACAGCTGTCTGCATAGAAATATACAAGTTGCTCATTGCTTAAGCAAAATGCCCATCCTCCCATATGTTCTGCCACTTTTCAACTTTCTTTACAAATTAATGCAATAATTCGTATTGCAAAGAAAGATTTGGCTGAGTAGATATATGTCAACTATTTCTCCATTATCACACATCCGATTAAAATAGCGGAACATTAGCATTTATACATCAGCTATTTTTCCATTATCACATCTCCCATTAAAATAGTGAAACAGCTCCAGGGTCGTTTCAAGCATTACAATTTAGTGACAACGCCTCCCATTAAAATAGTGCAACAGCTCCAGGGTAGTTTCAAGCAGTACAATTTAGTAACCAAGATTATTTCAGATCCTACTAGCATTGTTCTCCAAATAATTGTCCTAGATCATGAAATATATATTCGTTAATATCAAAGATGTACAAAAAATCTTTGATCATGAAAGATATATTCATCAAAACAAGAATGAATATGATGTCTGCCTTTTGTTATCCACTTCTTTTTCAATCTCTTAGCTAATAATCTCTTGAAATTCAGGGATCAAGACAAGTTTCAGAAACAAAATTTTAAATTTAAGAAGACAATAGCAAAATAATTTACAAAAAACATGTAAAAATAATATCTGATGGGTAATTTGTTGGGCCGGGGATTTCCAATGCATCACTTTGAACGAATAATTCCCGTACACAAATAATGCCCATGGTCAATATTGCAGGTCATTCACACCCCCAAGACTGGTAGGCCTGATGGCTAAATGGACGTTGTGAGATAAAATAACGCCAGACCAAGAAGATTTGTTGGAAGGATGCATCTGACTGGCCAAGGGTACTTTAATAGAAGATGAAACCAACGTCTCGAACAATAGAATTCAAAAGAAAAATTTGTGGCAGAAGCCCTGTACAGAGGCAAAGATAGCACACGTCTAACAAAGAAAGCCTTACACCAGCTCAAACAGGTACTGTGTGCCTCTCCCAAGCTGGATAACAATAGAAAGCAGCACTAACTCAAGGACGGTTCTGCTTTGAATGGCAAACAGTGGCGTCTGGCCTCGGCAACCAGCTGACACCCCCCTGACCTGAAGCTGAGGGAGCTGTGCGGGGCCCCACCAACATAGTCCAGCCAAAGGTGTCCAAATTTTGGTGCAGCTTGTCCCTGTCGTCCACATCAAAGCCTGGTGACAACTGATCAACTTTCCTTGTTGGGTTACGTGTATCAATACGAGTGCCAAAGATCCCTTATTTCCTTCTCTTTGTTTGTTTATTTAGACCTCCTTCCTTTCCCCTGGCTTTGTTATCTTCTCCCCAGTCTTAAGGTCAGCACCCTCTTTTTGGCTTTTGGCAAGGAAAGGAGTAAAAAATCTCCCTTCTTATAAACAATTGCACGCCAAAACCCACCAAATGTTCTTGGGCTTCTCTGTGAGGGTACTGCTGATCATTTCAAGGAAATACAAGATAATGTTTTCAGCTTTAACCAACATCCGATAGCACAGATGTCTCAAGCCCAAACAAAGCAGCGCATTGGTTCTTGGCAAGTACCTGAGGCACTCCTGTGTCTTACGAACTAATGCACAATAAGGCCAAGTACCCTCTCCCAACAATATATTAGAGCCACTAAATTAAATGATAACAAGCACAAAGATACAAAGGCCTACCTCCCTGCATTTATATAGTTCGGCGGTTTTAAGTGGTCAAGTTGTGGCCTTGGTTATCTGTATTGGCTAAAGCAGTCCATGATCTGTAAAGCAGCATGGAATTCATAAAAGGGCAAAAAGAGCTTAAAGATTGTGAATAACAAGAAGGTTACAACCCAAGGGGAAAGATGCCATTAGGCTCGTTTAAATTGTAAATACACATATGACAATAGATACAGAAGGTTTTAGAAGCATAAAAAAAATATAACGAATGGGAAGGACCGTTAAGATTTGAAACTGCTCAAATAAATAAGTATGAAAAAGAACTAGAGTACAAAGGTCACAAGTCTGCTTAAGCTGTAAACAGGAAGCAGAGACAAATAATAGTAGTGTCTAGCATGTAGGAACATATCACCTTCCAAATTGAAACTGATCGATCACGTTAAAACTGCAAACCATGCACATCATTGTCTTGAGAACATTATGTCATGATTTACGAAGAATCCCGGTTTCACAAAAACTAAATGGTGAAGGAAATTAATTTGAAAAAACAATTTTACTGTCCGGATGTTCCTCAAATGGATAGTAATTAGAGTTGGCTGCTTTAGAAAAACTCCAAGCATTGGAGCATGAGCAGGAGAAAAAAAAATGCTATAATTTACAAATGGTGAAGGAAATTAATTTGTAACAACAATTTTACTGTTCTGATGTTCCTCAAATGGATAGTAACTAGAGTTGGATGCTTTAAAAAACTCAAAGCATTGGAGCATGTGCAGGGGGAAAAAAATGCTATAATTTGGAATTTGTTCACCATTTTAAGAGATCTGGAAAAAAAGATCCATCCGCAAGAAATCATTCAACGCAATAAAAGATACCAAAAAGAGTACCTACCAAAGCAAAAGAGCAAGAGCGAAGGCTAATATCATATATAAAGAAGCAAAGTAGGGTCATAAGGACAGCAAAAGAGAGAGAACTTTGTACTACAGAAAAAACAGCATGAAGAAACCTACTCAGGAAACGTGCGACAGCACTTTTTGCTTTTCCACAGATCAACCCTTGGAAAACACATTACAGACTGGAAATCCCCAAAAATATATGAGAAGAAAGAAAAAGATCACACAACATCCTCGGATATGTTTTTTCTCTATAAAATGAAGATTTTCCATATAACCCTCAGGTCCAATGAAATTGTTTCAGTGGCTCCAAAAAAGAAAACTGTAACATGATTCCTTGTGATGTAGCAGCAATGAAACTAAACAAGTCAAGAAGTAATCTCAAGCCTCGGCTCGAAGCAGAAACCAGTGAAGAGCTGGAGGGAGAATCTCTTGGTCACGGGACTTTTGACCGACCACTTCCACATTTTCTGGCTCATGTCAAAAGTGAGCAGTGCCGGCGACCCAAAGCTCTGTATGTAGATGAGGTGGTCGGCTCCACTGCTTGCAAAGACATCATCAAACTCACCAAATCCTTGGAAGAACTTATGGGGCATTCGTGCAACCTCTCGCCATTGCTCCTTGTGAAGCTCCCAAATGCCGATCCCCTTGATAATCCCCGGCCGGTCATGCTTCCCAATCCCGCCAACCATAACCAGCCTATCTCTGAGGTTCATCAACCGGCCACACGTCAAGGAGCAGGGCGCCGGTATCGCCATGCGCATCAGAGACATGCGCGATGATCTCACTGAGAGATCATACATAACTAAGCAATGCCGGGGCTCGGCGTTTCCCAAAACACCAGTTGAGTAGATCAGGTAGTACAGAACTCCATTGCAGATCACACACTCATCACCTCCCCTCCAACCCACCAGAATTTCATTGAAGGGAGTAACCCACGATTCACTCTCCGACTCATAGACATGGATGGACAAGTCCCATTGGTAATAATCCTCAGGCACCTGCTTACATTTGGCAACTGCAGCGGTATAGCTATGAGACTTCCGGTCCACAGAGATGGCGACCGCACTATAGTCCGGGTACTTTCCACCTGGAGCATCCTGAAGTCTTTTCCAGTCTCTCGTGATCGGATTGCAGACAAATATCCGACTCCTGTCCTCGCTATCCATGAAGCAAACTAGTCCACAGGAGGAAGAGGTAGACCAATTGCTCTTCTCAATGCAAGGGAAGTCGAAGCCATACCATTTCCGAAGGCTCGGATCGAAGGCATAGCCAGCCACAGCATCCTCACTGCAAGTGAACATGAAGTACCATGGCTTCTGGGGTAACATGCTAGTCCATGAAAGCCTTCCTGAGTGCACGGCATTGTACCATCTTTTGCACACAGACCCCGATCGAATTATACTCACAATGGGCAAGAAGGAGAGGACTTTCTCCAGGAGGTCATCAGGCAGAACTGCGTCCAAGGAAACCAATGTGTCTGCATCCTGGACATCGTTGTCTTCAGAAACTGGTTTAAATTCGACAGCCTCACTTCGACTGTAGGAAGTGGAATAGCATTCCCACGATTTCTCGCCCTCCATGAGGGGATCCAATACAAATTCCATGGAAGACAAAGCAAGAACCTGAAAGAATGATACAAGGAGGGAGAGAAGGGAAGGAGAGAGCAGGAAAAAAAAAAAAGAAGCAGAATTAGAACAAAACTCAAATGTCTCGATAACTATATCCAAAGTTCAACACAATATGATAAGATTGATAGCACAATTGTAACCCAAAAAGAGCACATTATAGCCCCTCAACAACCCTAAGCAAAACTCGCTTGTATTGTATCAGACTGTTAAAAACAAGCAGATACTCCGAATGAGATTATACACCATTGTAGCCATACATATAGCTAAAAATAAACACTTTTTACTGAAGAAAAAGAACGAAAAGATGGATAGCATAAAGGATCTCTTCACAGAGAGTGAAGATAGCAAAATCAAAGACCTTGTATTAAAAGAAACTCGAAGAAAACCACACAAAGTGAGGAGAACAGATCGTTGCCGGCTACATATAAAAGAAGCACGGCATAGAGGACGGGATAAAGTCAAAATAAAATCTTGATCACCTAACTTTGACTGTTTCGAAGCTGCTGTATTAAAATAAGATCCGCAAGGGACAAAGCAAACCGTTCGCATCCGCAAAAGATGAAGCACCAGCAAGAAAGAAGAGGGAGACAGGCATAGCCGAACCTAACAAACAAATCCCATGGAATCCTCACAAGCTGTGCAAATGCTGGCCATGTCATATCAAATCATCATTTAACCTTTGAAAAAGATGCACAAATCTACAAAAAAAGATCTAGCAAAAATCCAAACAAACTAACAACTCCACCCAAAAAAAAGGGTGGAGAAAGAAAGATAGATTGGGTGTTCTTCCCTGTACCTCCATAGTTGTACCACAAACTTACCCTTTTTGTCTCTTGGGCCAAAATCTCTCTCTCTCTCTCTCTCTCTCTCTCTCTCTCTCTTTTTTCTGATGTCAAGAGAAATGGGTTCTCCTACATCTAATCTATCCAAAGATCCGATTTTTTAACACACAAATGGTGAACCGAGGGGAATGTACCTTGGTATTAATTCTCTCTGTCTTCAGATTTGCGTTAGGGGAGGATTAAAACGGCCCATAGAAAGCTCTCTCTTTCTTGGAGATGGAGATGAAACAGTAGAGTTCATCTCAAGAAATAAAAAGATAGAAACGCCCCAAAGTATGGTGGTTATCTTTAAGGCGGTTTCAATTAGAAGCAAGAGAGATGATGTCTACCATAAAAAGGCAAGAGAGACGATGGATAGAGAGAGAGAGAGACAGAGAGACAGAGAGAGAGAGACGGGAGGGCTCTGTCTTGTAGGATGACACCATATATATATATATATATATATATATATGGACTTGTGCTTCGAAACCTGCTTGTTCGGGCTCATTTGAGGAAACGATGGCTCCTCCATTTTATTTTTATTTTACTTTTTGTGAGTGTGGTGATCGCTCCTTCCTCAACCCCCACTGCAAAGCTACAGTAGGAAATATATTTCTTTCATGTCGCTTTTATTTCATGTGGAAATATATTTCTTTCTTTTTCTTTTTCCTTTTTCTTCTTGAGCTACTTTCCCCTATCCTTCCTCTTGAGGTTTTACACCCCCTTCTTTATGTCTAGGATGGGGGAATCGATGGGCGTTAAGCCCTTGGATTGGATTGGGTTCCTTTTGATTGGTGCAGGCACATGGGTCTCATTTACCTAACCTAATACCACAAAATTGCCATGCCCACTTATTGGAGCTGCCTTTTTTTTTTTTTGTGTGTGTGTGTGTGGTTGTTGTGGCTTGGTTCATGTAAGGCATGCATCCATGAGATTGCTCTCCAATTAGGTTGGCTGGCTGATGAGACGCACATGATACTCATGTCTGCCTTTCCTGTGATCTTAGTGATAGTGCCTGGTTGCACACCACCCTCGCATTAGATCCTTCCAGACATGTCTTAGAAAGCCAGTTTACAAGACCAATGGAATAGAATTATAGCTAAGGGCACATTTATGGGGACACTTGTAGCGAGAATGTGTGCCCCCCATTTAACAAAAAAAAAAGAAAAAAGAAAAAAGAAAGAAAAGAAAGTAAAGGAAAGCTGTGTAAAACTGTATCATTGATCAGCGTGAACAAGTTAACTCATTATAGTGATTTTAGAATAAGAGGTGCCAATTACAAGATTCAATCAGATTGGTTATATAGGGGAATAAAAATTGTTAATCTAAGTCCGATCTGTTGACTAAATAGATCAAAAATCTCGATCCAAATCTAACCATTTTATTAAATGATAATCTAGGTTTATCTATAATGAATTGAAATAAGCTAAACGAGTTAAATAGTCAAGCATTACCATCCCATTTTAAAGTCAAATATCAGAAAAACCTTTGAGATTTAAGAGCTTTCCATGGGTACAAAAAAGAATGGAATGTAGACTGGTTTTATTGCGACTTCCACCAGACTCGGATATTGCTGGACAGAAGATAATGCAGACACACATTAGTGTACAACGAAGACAATGACTTCTCCGACCACTAATATCAGTGGCATGAGATTTTGTGAGCAGATGACTCAGCTTTTGTTTGGTTTCAAGGAGCTTTGACCCTCAAACATAGCGTCGGGAACTATTAACACACAGAACTATTGAGTAGTGGCAACACCACTAGGCAATCCCCTTCTTACCAGCCCAAGCCCATTAGCACTCAGTCGTGCTTTACCAGTTTACTTCCCATAGTTTATTAGTTCTCTACGAGGGAGGTATGCTGTGGCTTTTTCTTTCATATAAAGAAATCATCACTTTGACGTTGGATGCAAATCAACAAAGCCTAGACCTCTTAATTTTCAAATCAAATTGACTGTAATAGCCATATGGCTTCAAGCAAGTAGTAAGAGCTAACAGATGTATCCGAGGTGACACTAGGGCATGCTAAGGTTATGAGCTTAGGGACATGTCATGTTGTACCTACAACATCAAAGAAAAAGGGGGCACAAACCAACAGTCCCAAGGATAGTGGGTGCATATTGCACCAACAAAGGAGAAGGCATACTCCCAATATGGAGAAGCTTGAGAAAATCTCATTTCATGAGAAGAATCATTACAAAGTCTAAAAGGTTGAAGGAGGATGTCGAAGCTCGTCCATCGCTCAAAATCCATATGAATCATAGAGATGGATGGGATGTCACGGCAGGTGAAGTGAGGACCACAATATCATCGGTACAAAAAGTGGAAGCAATGAGGTGGGTCATGGATTATGTTGCCACAAAGGGTAGGATGTTGGGATTTCCAGACAATTACAAATGCATCCTTATCCATGCCCTTACCTGTATCACAAGGCACCAACCACAACAAGAACAAGTGAAATGTAGAAAAATGTAATTGGACATCATCGAGTCTAGACTTGTCAAAAGAAAAGAAAAGAAAAGCAAATAGTAGGGAGGATAGTGACAGTTCACGCCCTCTTCCCTCTTTTTTGGGTCTGCTTCTCAAGATATGCACAAACCAATTGCAGCCGTCGCTGTGGCTGCCACCGTCCACTGGAGTGCAAAAACAAAAAGGCCCAGCTGAACTGTGAATCTAATTCAAATCAATCTCTTTGCTTTGATTTGCTTCAA
The DNA here is from genome assembly GCF_000442705.2 of Elaeis guineensis. NCBI lineage: Eukaryota > Viridiplantae > Streptophyta > Magnoliopsida > Arecales > Arecaceae > Elaeis > Elaeis guineensis. The sequence goes on along the minus strand of NC_025999.2, from coordinate 96,654,939 downwards.
TTTTTTTTTAATTTTTTTTTTAAATTTGATTTCATATTGATTTGAGAAAATTTGGAACCAAAAAAGAAAAGTATTCGATTTTAATTTGAGATTTCAAAAAATCTATTCAAACAGACCCAATTTAATTAACCCCTATGTACCTATGTGTGGATGTATATTTGTATGAATTTTTAAGTTTTTTCTCATATTTTTCCTTATATATCAAATAATATTTTTATACTCAGACTTAACCTAGCTCCTTTAGTCCTGTTGAATATAAATCATATATAAAATGAAATTTTTATATTTAAACATAATCCATTCTATTTAGCCTGACTTGTTGGATATCAATCCAATAAATTGAATTGAATTTCTTGGATCAGTTTCAAACAATTCTTATAGATGATTAGTTTAATATCAGTTCTAGTTTTAGAAAACTCGTTTAAATCGGTTCGGTATATTTTCAAGCTGACCCGATCTAATGTACGCACACCCCTACCGTCCGCCATCTCCATCTCCAACCAACTAATTAAATGAGGGTGATATGGTGGGAAAAGATATTGGGAGAAGAGAAGGAAAGAAATGGTAGAGGTATTGAAGAAGAGGTGGGCCGGCATCGTCGTTAGTGTTAGATTAAGTGGCTCGAGGTGGCGGCAGCAAGAAATGCTAGGAGAAGAGGAAAGCAGGGTCCTAATGAAAAAAAAAAAGTAGGTAGACATTATCGACGGCAGTTGATTAGGTGGCCAGAGATGATGTTGATTGGAAGTATGGATAGCTGGAGTTGGGAGGCAAATAGGATAGAAGAGAAGATTATGGAAAAGGACATGGCATGGTGGTGGGGCTCTCATGGAAAAATTAATGTGGCGATATCTAGATCTGATACGGTAAACTCTTCTATAGTTCGTTCCATATGATGTTCTGTAACATAGCTGTTATAATTTTTTTATTTGTTGATAAGAGAATATATCGGAATATTAAATTTTTTGGAGGATGATCCCACTTCAGGATTCTTCTCTTTTCTCAACTATTTCTCTTGATGAGTTTTCTTCAAATTATTAAAGAGAAGTCTTATGGCAAAGATAAAAAATATGGAAATGGTTTTGATGTACTATATTGTTCTGTAAATTTGGCTGGCTAGGAATGATAGCCTCTTTTAGAGTATCAGTTGAGTGCTATATATGCTGATATTGCTAAAAATTTCTACTCAAGCTCAGGTATTTGCCCATTTATCGGATTCAAAAGGATCTTTGATAAAAAAAAAAAATTGTGGCTCTTTTTGTGCAGTTCCTGCATCCTCACATATATCTTGTTCTTTTAGAAGACACCACTGTCCTACTTTCTCAAGATCAATTTTAATAACAATGTATAAGAATGACACGCTTTGATAGAGTAAGCTTTGTTATAAGAAGTATTAATGAAATCCTATTAGTTGCCGGAGGTGTCAAGATCTTTGGATTATGAGCTATATGAAAAAGATTAATTTATGCTACACAGATATTGAAAGCTTCTCACATTTATTTAGAGAAAAATTCTTTGATAGTTTTTAGGTAGTTTGCCAATCTATCTTTAGTTGATGGCAGAATTCATCCACTTCTAAATGATTGTTGGTAATTTATGTGTTTCTTATTTTCTAATGAGCTAATATAAATTTATAGGGAGGTTAATAATGCTGCTGATTGGATGACGGACTATATGGCTAATTATATTTGAACTATATTATGAGATTTTTTAAGAAATTTTTTATTTAATTTTTGAATATTTTATTTTTTGATTCTCAAGAACATATTTATACTCGAATTAATTAACTCATTCAGTTTACCCAAAACATAAAAAGGATAAAAAAAAAAGAAAAGAAAAGGGAAGAACATATCCTCCTACTGGCTTTGAATTAAGGGGGAGGTGAGCAAGACACGTCTTGATAAGCGACAATAAAAGTAATTATATATAAAAATCTTAGTTTGGTGTATAAATGGAGCATGGTTAGCTGGAATCCGTGGTGTTGGAAAGCAAGTGATTTTGACTGATGGGCGGCTAGGTGGCACGACATGTACCCCATGTTGTGTTTCCAATGTCACTAACCATGAGCCCAGCGAATTGTCTCACCATGGACCCCGTCATGCACCTTAAATTTCGGAGCAATGCTGCCAGGCCTAATGAAGTTACCAACACTGTTCCAATACGATGTGGTACCAGTGGGACGGCGGGGAATGCAACCAAAAGAGTAATTCTTTGTACACCATACAGGATGTAAAAAAAAAATATTATTTTATTTGATTAGATTACGTAGCTAATATTTTTTAATAAATATTTAATGATTTTATTTTCATTTAAAATTTTGAATGATTAAAATATTTTTTTTTAAAAAATTATTATATTCTGTTGCCATATTATAATATTCTATGCACAGAAAGGCATAATTTGATCATAAATTGTCATAATAATAGAGGAGGTATTTTCGTCATTAAAAATTTATGAAAAATATTTTTATAATTTAAAAATTTTATAAATTTTTAATAATAAAAATATTTTTTTATAATTTTTAAAAAAAATTATAACATCTTATATACAGAAAGTTATAATTTAACGGTAGGATATCATAATATGATCGTAATATATTATATTTTTTTTAAAAAAAAATATTTTTATTATTTAAAATTTCAAACACAAGATGTATAAAAAAATTTTCATATAATAGATAAATATAATTCCGTATAAATTATTCTTAGAACTTTAAAGGTATATCTTTTATGTTGAGTCCTCTCCATGCAAACCAAGGGTTGCCTGTGATTACAATCTCGCTACTTGGCCAAAGGGTACTTTTAGACTTTTCGCTTTTCGATGGAGAAGGTCAGAAGGGGAGAGACTCGAGACAGCAAAAGAGGCAAGAAGCGTAATTCTTTGTACATCGGGGGTGGTAAAATAAATCCGATATAAAACGCAATGTATGTTGCGTTTGGGCCACGTGGCATTCATGTGGAAGATAGGATGGGGCTTCATTTCACACCAAAAAATGGAGGCGCATTTGTTTCCAACGGTGATGTTCATTCAATGTTCATTACAGTTTATTTTTTCAAATTTTTATAGATAAAAATATTTTTTTTTTATAATTTTTTTTTGATTTATTATGCTATCTCATTTTGTCATTTTAAATATTATCGTTCTTTCTCCACCCATGCCCTCCTTCCTCTTTAAGCTCCTCAAGGGTGTCCCAAGTCGATCCTGCTCCGACTATTTTATGTCATAAAAAATTTTGAGCAGCATTTTTTCTCTTAAATTGCTTGATGGCAGCATATCGGACCAATCAAGAAGTAAGAACCCATAGTTTTTTTTTTCAAATAATTTATTTATCACAGCATCTCCGTAGATAGTTAACGAAGCTAATGCCTTGGCTAGGTTCCACGTTGAGTTCTGCCTTCGATTTTGACAACCGATATCCGATCACGACTTCCTAGTGTCGAAATAGTTTTCGACGGTGCCTTTTTTTTTGATGATTTATTACATCTACGGTCTTGTCTATAACATCCTATGGGCCCATACATGACAACCGACGGTATTTTTTTTTTGGTAGGAGAACGACATCCTGTACTCCCTTCATAACATCCTAGGTGCGGATTATAACTTATTACAGTTGTAGGAGTTCTATCAATGTTTCATGATTTTCGACACTATTTTATAATTTTTAGTACTGTTTCATGACTTTCGGCACTATTTCATAACTCTCAGTACTATTTCATGAATTCCGTCAATATTTCATGACAGCTTTCATTGTTTTACTATTTTATGAGTTTCTGTATTTTTTCATGACTTTTTATTTTGTTTCATCACTTTCTATTCTGTTGTATAATATCTAGCACTATTTCATGACTCTCTGCATTATTTTATGACTTCCCACATTATTTTATGATTTTTAATTTTATTTTATGACTTTCTTCACTACTTCATGATATTCGACATTGTTTCATGACTTTCTTTTTTATTTTATGACTTCCTTCACTGTTTCATGATATCCGACATTGTTTCACGATCCCTGCAACTTCTATCACTGCTTTATCAATTTCTCTATTATTTTTTTATATTCAGTACTCTTTTATGACATCGTGTACTATTTTATGATTTTCTCTAATATTTATGATTTTTTGTATTGTTTTATCATTTTTTGTACTATTTTACGACTTTCTGCATTATTTATGACTTCCAACAATGTTTGATATCTTCCTACAATATTTTATGACTTTCTCCATTATTTTTTAACATCCGACAATGTTTTATGAATTCCGCCAATATTTTATGACGTCCGGTATTGTTTCATGACTTCTGATACTATTTCATGATTTTCTGCACTATTTTATGACCCTATATACTTTTTTATGATTTTTTGAACTATTTTATGGCATCCTACACTGTTTTATGATTTTCAGCAATGCTTCAGAACATTCTACACTGTTTTATAACTTCTTCCACTATTTTATGATCATACTATTTTATAATTTTCTTCATTATTCATGGTATCTTGTATTGTTTTATGATATCCTGTATTGTTTTATAATTTTCTCTATTATTTCTACTGTTTTATACATCCGGCATTATTTTATGACTTCATTTTCTGTTTCTTATCTTCCTACGCCGTTTCATGACTTCTGACAATATTTTATGACTTTCTGTATTATTTTATAACTTTCTCTAATATATTATATCATCGTGCAATGATTTATGACTTCCGATACTATTTCATGATTTTCTATATTGTTTTATGACATCATGCACTGTTTCATAACTTTATGTGCTGCTTTATGACTTCCGACGCTGTTTTATAATCTCCGACATTACTTCAGGACATCCTACACTATTTTATGATTTTCTTCACTAATTTATGATATCTCATATTATTTTATGATATTTTATATTATTTTATTACTTTCTATACTATTTCATGACTTTCGATGCTGCCAGTATTTTATATATGGGAGGAGCAAGGCGACTACAGCAACTCCAAGGTCAAGCTTCATTCTTGATGTTCCAGAGGCCATCTTACTCCATTCAATGCGCCAAAAACATGCCATAATCTTCCTCCAACATCCATAAAATAATCAATGCAAGTATTCAAAATTGAGCATTTTCTTTTTATGACTTCCAACATTCTTTCATGACTTTCGGTATTGTTTCATAATTTTCTGTTCTATTTCATAACTTTCGACAATATTTTATGACTTTCGACACTGTTTCATATCTTCCGAAAATATTTCATGACATTGATATTGTTAGTCATTCGAATCTTCGTGTTGTTCATATCCCCTTCATTGACTTTATACAATTATGTAGTCTTTTTTATTGACCAAAATTTTTTTTCTCAGATCATTGATGCTGGGCAAGATTTCATCGTAAAAAAATAAAAGGAACAACCAGAGCTGTATCACAAATGCATTATTTCGCCCGTTATGACAGTTAGCATGTGCATAACATCCAATTTATCTATTCACAAGCTTACTGACATGGCAGGTGGAATGATTTTCGATATAGTTAGTGATAAAAAAAAGATGATTTTAGATTTCTTTTCAACATCACCAATATCAAGAATGTGCACTGGCACTTGTTGGTTCTTGACATGCAGTGAAAAGAGTTCATCCACCTAAATTCTCTAAAATGGAATGTCAAGCACATAGCCAGTGTCAGAAAGTGGCCATAGATTGTTGTAGCATAAATTGAAAAATGCGGATGTCATAAATTGAAAAATTTCAGATGATGATGCTTGCCCATCCCAACCTGCCGAATCCCTGTGGTTTGTATTGTCTTAAGTATATGGATTATCTTGCTCAAAAAGACAGGCCAGAGCAATGGGATTTCACGTAAGAAGATATTTTCTGGTATCGTGGGGAGCTTGAAGCCTCAATATTAAGGAATGGGCTCATCCAGAAACTTTAAAAAATCATTGATGATGTTTCAAAATTATGATTGTTTTTTATTTGATGATATATACAATCAAACATGATTGTTATAATAACAAATGTTTGTCCTTTATTTCATTTTTTTTAATTCACTGTTGATGATGTTTATTTTTTAAAATGATGGAAGTCATAGAACGGATTTCATAAATTAAACAATACAAACAATATAGGAAGTCAGAAGTTAAGCAGTACCGAAAGTTGGAAGAAGTCATAAGAAAGGCATAAAACAAGAAGCCATTAAAAATATTTTGGAGAAGTAACAATGCTGAAGGTCATGATGTCATGAAGAAGGAAGTCCCAGGATTTTGAGAGCGTCTCGATAGATCTGGTGACGTAAATAGCGACTTCTGAGGTGGATGGCGACTACAATAACCCGGACTAAACCCTCCTAGAATCAAGTTTTAGGTGACTAACCCTCCGAACCCATCTTGCGCTATAGTGCTAAAGGGGGCTTCAGAGGGTTCCTCTGAAGGCGCCTTCATGGTGGTTGAAGGGGCCTTCAGAGGATTTTTGAAGGCACTTTCATGGTGGTTCAAGGTGCCTTCATGATGGTTCAAGGCGCCTTCAGTGGACTTCAAGGCACCAAGGTGCCTTCAGAGGGGTTCACGGCGGCTATAGGAAGGATTAAGCTAGTTTGATTATTATCAACTCCATTCGACCTAGATCCAAATTTATCAAACTTTGAAATCTAGCTAACCGCACCGCATGGACTGTGACTTAAAACCAACCAAAAGCTGTGATCCCTCAAAACTCATATTCATCTTTTTTCTTTAGCCGAGCTTTTCTTCACTTCCCACAATTTCATTCCTCCCAAAAGCTGTGATCTCCAAACCCATCTCACTATCTTCTCTCAAATCTCAAATCTCAAATCTCAAATCTCAAACCAAAAAACCCTCCCCACCTCCTTCCTCTATGATCTTTGGTGATTGGCTGACTTTGGAATCATACGGCTCCAAAGATGCATCTTCTCCAACGCCAAAGAGTAACTAAAAACGAAGAAAGTACAAGAAGAAGAGGAGCAAGAGAAGCAACAACTCTAGCTTCATCACCTCTTTCAAAAATTCTAGTAAGTGCCAAAAATATTCTTTCTAGTTGTATTGTAGATATGAATTTTTTAGATTCAGAGGGATTCCGAATTGCAAACTTGATTAATTGGAAGTATGGGATAAAAATTCATCTGCATAACGGAAGCCTCAATGTTTATGAAATTAGCTAAAAAATTTTACTAGAACATCTCATTTGGAGAAGAAAATAGGGTATCATCTTTAGTAAATGGAAAGAAATTGATTTTGATGATAAAATATTTAAAAAAATTTTGAAACTTCCAACCGAAGGAGACCTACTGGACAGTATAAAAGATAGAAGTTCAAGAATAGAATGTATTCTTGGGACAGAAGACCACGATCAATTTAATAAAATTTACAGATGATACTTAAATATTAAAATGAGACTCTTCCACATCATTGTTTGCTGGATTATACAATCTAAAGCAAAAGGATTTGATATTGTATCGATAAGGACTTAGCTATCATGTATCGTGCAGTTCAATGTATTCCACTCAACCTTCCAGGAATGATTATCAGGACTATGCAAAAGGTGGTAGGTAGAGCAGAGACATCATTTTTCTGGATTTTTCTTCTGTTGGGTGGATGTCTGGCCAGGACACCACCTCCCAAGATCCTTTCAGTACCACGCGATGCAGCAGGAAGAAAGAAGAAATAAAATAAAAAAAAATAATCAAAATAGTGGATCAGCCACAAAAGGGCTCGCCTCCACGGGGCATGCAAACTTCACTATGAAAAAAAATTTTTACAAGAGGAGACCTCACCCTCAATCCTTGTACACCCAATTCTCTCTCACTAGAAGTTTCCCTCACAAAAGCTCTCTCTCTCTTGGAAGACCCCCTGAACTCCTGAAGTGCCTGGCGACCGCTGTCCAGGAGCCTCCTGCTCCTTCTCTCTCAGCACTTTTGCCTCTTTCTCTTCAATCGGGTTTGTACGGCTATGTACGGCGAGAAAACCCAAACCACTACTTTACTGTTCGTCCACAGGCCCTTTTAAAGGGTTAAAACCTAATTAGATTAGGTTTAAGAGTCCTTAATCAACCCAAATCAGGTTCTGAACCGTCGGATCAAAAAACAGATCAACCCACGCCCTCCGATCGAGATCGGTCCACAAAATAGTACCGTGGACCGCACGAAACGCGTGGAAAACGCCTGCGCGGTCCACCGGCCCACCCGTGGACCGCCCAATCCATGGTGGACCGGGGCAAAGGGCCAGCAGGCCGCCTGGGCCTGAGCCGGCCCACGCACGCGGCCTGGGCCGCGCTTGCGCGCGGGCCCATGTGGGGCTAGGCCACACGCCCGCCTGGGTCGCCGTCCGGCGCGCCGCCGCCTGCGGCCGCACCGTTGCTGCCCGCCGGCGGTCCTCCATCGCCTCGGATCTCGTACCGACTTCAAAAGCTCGTATCTCCTTCATCCGAGCTCCGTTTCGGATGATCTTGATCTCGTAGGACTCCATTTTTCATCGCAAACCTCGCTATGGGCTCAATGGGAGCTGAATCTCGAGGTATCAAGTCCTAACAATCTCCACCTCGATTCGATATTCGACCTCTTCCAAACTCTGAGAGCTTCTGGATCTCCTCGCCCCCATGCCCTGGGACAATCGCTTGCTGATCATGGATGGGCAAACATGGGAGTCGAGCAAGGCTGCTGATCCCATCTCCGTCGTATGCTGTGCTCCTCCTGACCTGAGACCTGCTCGGGGCATCATCCTGCGGCAATAGGAATCTCACCTTGCGACGTCGCCTCTCGTCCTCTCGAGTCTCCTGTCTCGTGTCCGATCCACCTCTTGGAGCTCCACCTCGCTCTGGGCTCCACCTGGCTCCCGAAGCTCCACCTCGCACTGGGCTTCCAGTCAGGTAATAATGTCCTCCGCTCCCCTTCTTCCCCTTTAGCACAATCCTATTACCGCGTAGCACCCTCAGGATTTCTCCACCAGCTACCGTCCTGTAGCCTCTCGAATCCAGTCTGCTAAGTGAGATAAGATTTCGTCTGAAATCGGATATGTATCGGACCTCCTCCAATCTCCTCACTGCACCGTCATGTGTCCTCCAGCTGACCGTCCCAATGCCTCTGATCGTACAGCTCGATCCATCCGACAGATATACAGTACCCTCACTGTTCTCCAGGGAGTCAAGCTGCTCCTCTCTGCAACATACATGATAGGGGCATGCAGAATCTAATATCCACTGCTGGAAAGAAGTAGATACCTCGTCAGATATCTCAAAGACATCTCCATTGAATCACTGCCGGCCGTCGCTGCAGCAGCCACCGTCCGATTTTTAAGTTGAGGGCAATCTCTGGCTAGATGCCCCAACTCCTCACACCGGTAACACCTGGTTTTGCTCAAGTCCCTCCTCGACTTGGACCGTCCTCATTGCGATCTTCTGTCACTCCGTCTACCGCCTTCTGCTCCTCCAGAAGCCACCAAAGCTGAGCTACCGCCACCTGAGCTCGAAGCTGGGTTCTCCCTCCTGAGAACCTCGTTCTGGAGTATCACCGCGGTGACCTCGTCCATCTTGATATTGCTCTTTCCCACTAGAAGAGCAGTCACAAAGGACTCGTACGAAGGAGGAAGCGACGCCAGCAAAATAGTGCCCTGGTCTTCTCCTCAATGTTCTCGCCAATGCTCAGGAGGTCGGTGAGGATCTTCTGAAAGTGGCTCAAATGCTCCTGCACGCTCTGTCCCTCAGTCATTCGCAGTTGGTAGAACTGCCTCCAGAGGAAAAGTGTGTTGGTGAGAGACTTCGTCATGTACAACTCCTCGAGCTTCGATCACAGCACCGTCGGGGAAGTCTCGCTCAGCACATGGATCACCACCTCATCTGCCAGGTACATGTGGATGGTACTCACCGCCTGCAACTGTAATCGTTTCCAATCCCGCACCTCTATGGTGGTCGGCTTCTCATCGCACAAGAGAGCATCGATCAATCCCTGTTGGATGAGCACGTCCTTCACCCTTGCCTGCCACAAGAGAAATTGCTCTTACCATCGAACTTATTGATCTCCATCTTAATTGTTCCTGTCTTCTCCATCTTCAGTCTTGCTCACCACCGCTACAATCTGCGTCCTTGTACCGCCTTGCTCTGATACCACTTGTTGGATGGATGTCTGGCCAGGACACCACCTCCCAAGATCCTTTCAGTACCACGCGATGCAGCAGGAAGAAAGAAGAAACAAAACAAAAGAAAAAACAATCAAAATACGTGGATCAGCCATAAAAGAGCTCGCCTCCATGGGGCATGCAAACTTCACTATGAAAAAGAATTTTTACAAGAGGAGACCTCATTGTCAACCCTTGTACACCCAATTCTCTCTCACTAGAAGTTTCTCTCACAAAAGCTTCTCTCTCTTGGAAGACCCCCTGAACCCCTGAAGTGCCTGGTGACCGCTGTCCAGGAGCCTCCTGTTCTTTCTCTCTCAGCGTTTTCGCCTCTTTCTCTTCAATCGGGTTCGTACGGCTCTGTACGGTGAGAAAAACCCGAACCATACTTTACTGTTCGTCCACAGGCCCTTTTAAAGGGTTAAAACCTAATTAGATTAGGTTTAAGAGTCCTTAATCAACCCAAATCAGGTTCTGAACCGTCGGATCAAAAAACAGATCAACTCACACCCTCCGATCGCGATCGGTCCATAAAATAGTACCGTGGACCATGCGAAATGCGTGGAAAATGCCCGCACGGTCCACAGGCCCACCCGTGGACCGCCCGGTCCACGGTGGACCGGGGCAAAGGGCTAGCAGGCCGCCTGGGCCTGGGCCGGCCTGCGCACGTGGGCCTGGGCCGCGCCTGCGTGCAGGCCCGTGCGGGGCTGGGCCGCCCGCCCGCTTGGGCCGCCCGCCCGCCTGGGTCGCGCTCCACCGCCGGCCACCGACGGTCCTCCACCGTCTCGGGTCTCGTGCCGACTTCAAAAGCTCGCATCTCCTTCATCTGTTCGGGTGATCTTGGTCTCGTTGGACTCCGTTTTTCGTCGCGAACCTCGCTGTGGGCTCAATATGGGCTGAATCTCGAAGCGTCAAATCCTAACATCTTCCCTCCAACATGCTAGATGCTTGAAACATAATTCTTTTTTCTTGTTTAACCTACTACGGTTGTGATTCCAAAACCGAGTCTTCTCGCATAACCATTATAGAAATTGTATACTTCAGCTGTTGAATCGAACTCCATTCCAACATAGGGTCAACATTATGGTACACTAAAAGAAGGTAGATTCTCGAGATAACTACTTCTGGCAGTATCATCGACTTTATCATTTGCATCAGGCTCTGTAGAAAATATACACAAATATCATTGGAGTCGGACAACGAAAATAGAATGCATAAACCGACAATACGATATAATATTATGCCAAAGTTATCATTCATTACACATAGGAAGTCATTTTGAAGTCATAAAAATCTCACAAATCTCATTAAAAATGCCTTGAGAAAAATATTTAGACTATAGGATGTTAAAATAGGTCAGAGTATAAAAAAATATTGCTAGAAGTCATAAAATAATAGAGAAAGTCATAAAATAGTGGAAGAAGTCATAAAATGAAATATAAAGTTATGAAACAATGTCGGAAGTCATAAAATAATGCAGGATATCACAAAATATTATCGAAAATCATGAAACAGTACTGAAAATCATGAAACAACATCGGATGACATGAAACGATGCCGGATGTTATGAAAAAGTGCTAGAAATCGTAAAACATTGGTGGAAGTGATAAAACAGTATCATAAGTAATAAAACAGTACAAGAAGTCATAAGACAGTGCATAATATTATAAAACATTGAGGAAGTCATAAAATAATGAAAAAAATTATAAAATAGTGCATGATGTCATAAAATAGTGCCAAATATCAAGAAACAGTGGAGGAATTGATAAAATAGTTGCGGATGTCATAAAATTATGCAAAAAATTATGAAACAATGCCGAATGTCATAAAATAGTGGAGAAAGTCATAAAACAAAATATGTCGTCACAAAATATTGATGGAACTAATAAAATATTGTCGAAAGTGCAGGAAGTCCTAAAATAGTACAGAAAGTGATGAAATAGTATCCGAAGTCATAAAATAGTTGAAAAAGTCATGAAATAGTGTCGGAAGTCATGAAACAGTGCAGGATGTCATGAAATGGTAAAAAAAATCATAAAATAGAATAAAAGTTATGAAACAATGTTGGAAGTCATAAAATAATGCAGAAAAATATGAAATATTGTCAGATGTCATAAAATAGTGAAGAAAGTTATAAAATAGAGCAGGAAGTTATGAAAGAATGTTCGAAGTCATGAAACAATGTAGAAAATCATAAAATAGTACAGAATGTCATGAAACATTTTCGAAAGTCATGAAACAGCATCGAAAGTTATAAAACATTGACGGAGTTCATGAAATGATGAATCAAATATGAAGCAGTACAGAATGTCATAAAATATTAGTAGAAGTCATAAAACAGTATCGTCGAATATCATGAAACAATGTCGGAAGTCATAAAATAGTGCAGGAAGTCATGAAACAGTATCGGAGTCATAAAATAGTGCCGAAAATCATGAAACAGTGCTGAAAATTATGAAACATTGGCGAAACTCTTAGGACTGCAATAAGTTATAATCCGCACCCAAGATGTCATGAAGTACAGGATGTCGTTCTCCTATAAAAAAAAATATCATTGGATGTCATGTATGGGCTCTAGGATACCATAGAAGAGTCACAAAAAGTTATAATCGGCTCATAAGATACCACAATTGATTGTTCGATCATCTTTAGCTCTAGAATGTCATACTCGATTTGTAGAAACTCATAATCGAGAGGTGTGATGTCATATTTATCTGAAAGGACACCATCAAAAATTATTTCGACACTAAAAATCATGATTGGATGTCGAAGGTCAAAATCGAAGACAAAACTCGACGTGAAACCTAACCAAAGTATTAGCTTCGTCCAACTATCCACGGAGATGCTGTAATAAATAAACTACTTGAAAAAAAAGGGGAGACCACAGATTCTTAGTTCTTGATTGGCCCAACATGCTGCCGTCAAGTAATTTAAAGAAAAATGATGCTATCCAAAACCTTCTATGATATGGAACAATCAGAGCATAATCGATTTGAGATGCTCCGAAGCTCAGGAAGGAAGGCGAGCATCTCCGAGAATGAAAAGAGAGGGTAGCGTTTGAAATGACAAAGCGAGAAAGAATGATTAGCCACAAAAACCCTCCCACAGAGGAAAATGATATTTTCATCCATAAAAATTAAAAAAAAATGGATGATGATAGAAATTGAATGGACACCACGATTGGAACAGACGCACATCCATTTTTTTGATGCGAAATGAGATCTCATTCCATCTTCCACGTAGATGACATGCAGTCCAACCGTAATATATGGTGCGCTCTGTGTCGGATTTATGGCTCCATAGGGATCACGACCGTCCAACCCTCCCCAACTTCTCCCGATCCAATCTACGCTGCGTCGGAAACCATGCCGTGCTTCCCGTTTCCCACTCCGCGCTTTTCCATTCCTAGAGGTTGTTAGGCTCCTACGCACATAAAGACCCCAAGTGTTTATATGAATAATCCCAAAAGTATAAAAGAGTTTTTAACATATCCGATATAGGATCATAATTCCTAGCATAAATTTGTGGTAACCTTGTCACCCACCATCTCGCCCGTGATGCGATATGCGTATTTCGAAGTTACTAAAACGCCATGCTCCGGTCATGATTTAGACACGTGCGGCGGATTTCAGGAGAAGATGATTATTTTAGTATGGTAGACAGTCAACATATAATAGCAGCAATCATGTCATGTTCGCATAATTTACAATTTAAGAACGAATATTTCTTACATATGTAAACGCATCTCATTCTATATAAATTTACATTATATATATTGTCTTTAGGCTGTTTATATGCTACATAATAACTTAAAATGAATGTTGAATGCAAAGATGAATTACAAAGCAAAATAAATTTAACTAATCTTTACTTAGATAATGATCCATCATAATTATTAGAATAGTTTACTTAGATAATGATCCATCATAATTGTTAGACTTCCCCATACAACCCCAAAAAAAAAATTAATCCTTCACAAGACTTTCAACGTATCTTTGCCACAAACAAATTCAGATGACAAACCAAGCATTTACTTTTAATTGGACATCGAAATGATGACACCTTTAAATATAGGGGTGACACAGCTTGTAGAGGTCATCAGAATACTTTTTGCCCAACTCCATTGCGCCTTCAGCAGAGAAAACACTGTATAAACTATAAAGAATGACCCTAACATGTAATGGCCATCGCAATTTACAAAAATGTGACAACAGTAATAATATCTAGTTCTGGAAATCCTGATTTACAATATCAATTAAAGTATAACTATGATAACTTCTTGGATGCACTCCAAGACAAATAACTAATCATATGGTTACATTCATGCAGCAATCTGTTATAAATATTTTAATGGTTCATAATCAGTGTTGTAAGGTGACATTTTTAATGCCCTAAAATTCTCCATAATGGTTTTGCCACAGTCATTATATTTGAATAACAGGAGCACCATGGATGGCATGTTTATGGACATTCCACTGGGAAAATTAAAAAAAACATCACATTGCATAGCAGCTCATATTAAGCTTCAAAAAACACCTTACACCACACCCCTAAACCAAGAGGATATTGGTCATGATATCAGACATCTTATTAGGACTCCCACCAGTACAAAGAAAAGTAGAATTGACCATATGTCCATGCGTTAATCCTTAATGAAAAAGAAGAAGCCTTCTGGTGGTCTATGTTCTTGAGCTAGGTAATCCTCTTCGCTTAAAATCCACTATTCTTTTGCCCTTTTTCCACCCGAATTCTGCATATTTATCTTTAGGCAGATTGTTCCTAAAAGACCATCCTCTGAACATGCTGATAATTAATTATGGATAGGTCTAACTCTTCTGAGACTCCCAAAAACTAGTCATAATTTTGATGAACCATCATGACAGATAATCAAGGTCGATAACTTAAACACTACCCATCTACCATGATAATTGCTCAATATTGCATATTTTAGTGCTTTAAATAGAACTATGTAATAGAAAAACAAAAACACAAAAAATATCCTTCGATATGTGACAAAAGCTATTAAACTTCATGCTTGGAAAATGAAGCCCTTAAGTTCCCAAATCCTTTAGGAAACTGCCTTTTTGCTTAAAACAGAAACATATAACAGAGTTGACAACAAACAAACAACTTGAGAAAGATAGAGGGGCATCCATTTCTTAGTAGATCAGGAGAACACATAATATGGAAAAAAATTGACATGGATTTTGCCTCAATTGTTGCAGATGAAACAATTATAAATAACCCAGATTTATGGCAATGAATCTGGTATATTCTGCATTAAAAAAAAAAGGGCTTAAATATGATACACAGAAAGCAGCACAAGTAAAACTAAGAAGTGAATCAAACAAGAGATTAGCTCATAAGCCAATAAAGCAAACAAGTCAACAAATGAAACATCAATAAAGCAAACCGTTCAAAGAAATAGATGCACAATAAAGTAAGCAAGCCAACATAAAAAGAACGACCATCCAATTCTTGCAGATGCCGACAATGTGAACAAGTCAGAAAAGCAGGTGCCAGTGAAGTAAACATGTCAAACAAGTCAACATATATTCATCTAAGAAAATTAGCTTACAAATGCCCAAAAAAAAAAATTTTAAGTCAAAAAAACAGTTATTCAATTCTTAATGGATCAGGAGAAGACCCAATATGGAAGAGCTTGACATAGAGTTTGTCTCAGTTGTTGCAGATGACATGATTACGAGCAACTCAGGTCTAAGGAATTGGATCTGACACATGGATGCAAGAAATTAGGTTAAAGATTATATGTAGTAAGCAGCACCTAGGAAGAACTAAATAAGATAGTTTACAATATATACCTGGTAACATGTCTGTTAAATGAGATCTTTCACGAACCTCATCTACCATTATGAACTAATATAAGAGAAGATAAACAGATAGAAGATTAAAGAAAAATTTGCTCAAAACACTCCAAAACCAAAGAAGAGGAAGGAGTAGTTTGTGATGCCAAACAGAAGAGAAGTTCATATGCTTGGAAAAGTCAAATCAAGAGACATTGGTAAAAGAAAAAACTACAAACGTTGATAGAGTTACATGATGATCATATCATGGCATTGCTATCATGATAAATTTCTCCGATTATTTAGCTCATCTAGCAAATAAAAGAGCAGCATTCAAGATACCTAAAGTGTAATATCACCATGGTATGCCTTTAAAAGTGGCGTAAAAAAATTTCTGAACTATAGTAAGAGGCAAACTGTTGTATGAATCAAAATATTAGGCTACAAAAAAGAGAAGCACAGAATATAAGTACCAAGATGGTAACATGGTGCGTACCATATGTAGCGGCATGCTGATGTCCGGTGTTAGGCATAGTCCATTTGTAAAGGCAACTTTCAACAGACAAACAGGAGGTAAACTGAGTAATAATGCGTTCACATGAGTGATGAATATATGATCGCATCATGGTAATGTTAGATGTCTCAACTTTCACCATTAAAGGATAGAAAGACCAGCAATGACCATGTATACATCCTTTTAAGAATGTATGGTGAAGAAGAACCATAGAGTGACATGTGCCCACAGGCCTGCAGAACCTTTTGTTCTCTGACTTTATGGGTTGTACTCACACCAGAGTGGTGTGATCGCCCACTTGTATCAAAAGAAGAAGAAGAAGAAGAAGAACCATAGAGTCACCACCATGGTAGTTAGTTTAAGTCTTGTTCGAACATGAATTTTATACACAATTAACAAGAAAGAATCAGAATAATGCATGTTTTCATTTCACCAACTAAATGTATATGGGAAAGGAAAGCATCTATATTTTGAATCGTAACCGAGACCTGTACTAGATCAGAAGAGGATCATCCATCATTTCTCTAAGCAACAACTCATCAGTTAAAATTTGATCTTGGTCAACACTCTGTGACAATACACATTGAGAAAAAAAGGCAAATACCACCAAATCTAGGAGTACACTCTTCATTCAACCATACCCCAAGTAGAAAGCTAATAACCCTGTGTCCATTTGAAGAGGTCTAATAATACAAGCCTAGATGCTGCTTAAACTAAAGCAATATTTAAACAAAGAGAATGCCAATGGCCAAAAAGTGGAAGAGGTGATACAGGATTTGTTTGATATTATAATGAATAGCATATCCAACCCCTTCTCCAAGTTTGATTCCCATATCTTCAGATACTAGTAAGGAAACATAAGGGAATATGGTGTAAAAAAACAGCCATGGGATACGGCAAATCAAAGTATACTATAACAAATTACCTGTTAATGTCTTGAAACTAGCGTATTGGTGTTGATTCTAACCAATGAGTGTTTGATAGTCAAAAGGGCAAATATCATGCAAAAGGTTCCCTAGACTATTTCCTTTATTGAGTGCTTTGAATGTCTTGCATTGCAATAGGACATTTGCAAATTTTCCAAGCTCTCAGGAACTCAAAGCATCTGTTTTTGTACAATGAAGACCATAAATATGTGAAATATCACAAGAAAAAATACAGCAGGTAAAACTTAGTACAGAGGACATGGTAGAGCACAAGCACCAAGTCCAGCAAAGAAAAAATGCCAGTGAGCTCTCAATAACAAAATATCAAGACCAAACAACCCAACAAACATATAGCTACAAGATCAAAGAACTGAAAAACTATAATGGCATGCAGTTTTTGACATTATGGAATGGTTTCAGTATACCACTCCCAGAGGCCAGCAGCCAAGACATTCTTTCTTCAGCCACTAGAAGTCAGAAAGCACAGGTCTGGAAGCTAATAGCTTGAAGTATACTAAATAGATAGCAGGTCAGAAACATGATAGCAATAACCATATTTCCTTAAGATACTGAGGTAAAAGAAGTGGATATGAAGTCCACTAAGGTTAATCTTTTAAGTTATATTTTCCTAATCCAAAAATATTGTACAAATATAACCCAAAGACTTCAATTTTTTTCCTTTCATGGCAGCAAGAAATCAAAGTTGCACTGAATCCGTAATATTCACAATATAGCAACTGAAATTCGAGATACTACTTGATGTTACACTCAGATGCAAAAGATAATGAATGAATGAATGAATGAATAAAATTGAATGAAATAATTATTATAAAAGGATTTGAACCTGTCTAAATAGTTGCAGGTAGGAATCCTCTAGAAACCATGAACACTGATAGTACTATATTATTAAGGTATTTAAATAGTTAATACAAATAACATGCTGAGGAATGCGAAGAGAAACTAAATTAACAAAAAGAAATAAGAAACAAAGAAAGACATAAATAATTTCTGTTAGGAAAAACTCTAGATCCCACTCCCAGCTGTGATATACGTCAATAGCAGCAGCCATTTTGAACAATCATCGCGTCTTGTATAATACTCACATTGCCTCAGAATTAAGTGTTTCATATCGTTCCCGTTCCACAGCTGATATCAGACTTCTTTCTAGAGGATGGCCTGCACCTCTCAATCACCAAGTACAAGGAATCTTGAAGAACCTGCAGAAAGAAAGAAAGGAGAAAAATTATAACCTGGCCAAACACAAAAGAAATTGAAACATCCTGCTCTATTGCAATAAAGATTTTAAGAAACTACAAGAACCTAATTCTTGAAGAGAGCGCCGGAAGCATCGAACACGAAAAGAAATTGAATTGCCTAACTCCATCGCAAGAAAGATTTCAAAAGAACGTAAAAAAAACTCGATTCTTGAAGACGGTAGCGGAAGCATTGAGCACAAAATGAAACCGAAAGCCCCAAGAAAGAACCCGTGGTATTTGGGTGGCCGATGCTCGGACACGCAGCCTCTGCCGCTGCCTCGCCGATATTGCGTACACAATTTTTTTTTGATCCAAGAATCGTTCCTGCATTAGGGTTCGAAGGATTCGATCGAAGGGGAAAGAAACCATGGGGAAGGGGATCGAGGGGATTGAGAAGAGGAAACGATCTGAAGGATTAAAGAAGAGCACATGGCGGAGGAGAAGAATAACGGACACATTTCGTGAGAGCACCAGGCAAACCACCAGGCACTGCTCCGTTATTCAGCAGCAACTAAAGAAACATTCAACAAACCACCAACTGTCGTCCTCAAATCAACGAACTTCCTCAATTTAGACCTTTTCTGTAGTCATCACCAGGGTTATACATACATACATACATATGTATGTAGATATGAATGTTAAATTTGATAAAGTATATGATATATTGTAGGCATTAGTCACCACAGGCAGGACCAATACTGAACCTACTTTCAAGCAAAATGCTGACCACATTCTCTAACAAATTGCCAAAAACAAATTACACTATTAATTCGGCTGGCCTGTAACACTACTTGCAGCTTCAACAGGTTAGTTTGTTCGTTCCGACCCATGTTCCATGCAAAAGTAGTGAATCAAGATCAATTTTATTCCAACAAATAGGAACATATAACTCAGAAAGCAGAAAAGAAACTATAAGCACAATAAAGACCGTTTTGCATGGTATCTCTTTTATTTCTCACAATACCAATAGGCAAAGGAGCATATTGCACAGCACAGAGATAACCACAAACTGTAACTTTGGCAAGCTAGTTTGTTTGTTCAAATCTCATGTCACATCCAAAATTGGTGCAAGAGATCATTTTTATTCCAAGTAGTATGAAAATATAAACTCAAAATGCAGAGAAAAATCTTAAGGCACAAAAGAAACTGTCTTACATTGAAACTCTTTTATTTGTTACAAAACAGACAGACAGAATCATATCACAGGACAGAAATAATCATGCATAGTTATAGCCTTCTCCATCATTCTCCACATGATGTTTCAGCATGCAACTTTACAACAAGAAGTCTTGGCTGGTTTGTGTCGTCTAACCTTCACCATCTTCTTCTTCTTACGTGCCAACTTCTTCTCTAGATCCTCGATTCTCCCATTAAGATCGAAATAACTCCCATGTGCTCTTTTCCCATAAGAAGCAATTTCTCTAACATCTCCCTTAGCTTCTCATTTTCTTTCACCAACTTGTCCTCCATGCTCAATTCATAATCGAAACTGGTCCAGCTATTGGAATGGAATCTTTAGGTTGAGCACAGCAATTCCCTCTTCTTCTGGAACTGGAGTACTTGCTTCATTAGTAACTGCTTCTACAATTGGCACATGAGAGGACTCTTTATGATGAATTTCCTCAAGGATGAAGGTGCATCTTTATCCATAGTTGCTTCTAGGCAGTTTTAGATGCTAAAGACATCTCTTTATGTTCAATGACCTCATCAGCAGCCCTTGAGTTGGTTCTATTCTCTATGCCAGACTCAGGAGATCTGCCCTGCACGGTAATTTGGTCCTGTGACATGATGCCAACTATTGTCGCTTGCATATCTAAGTTCTTCTCTATCATACTTCCAACATCAATACTCTCTTCAGAAGCCCCAGTAGTAACAGCTGTTGCAGATGCGACTTCAATGTTTATAGTATCAGCAGCTGCATCTCCGGATGCCTCCTCTGCAAAATATTTTCTTTTTCCACTGGTAACATTCGAGGCTCCTTTTTAGTTCCGGCTTCGCTGACATAAGTGATGGATGCCTTGTCCTCAGAGCTAAATTCACCAACTCCTGGCATGGTTTCCACAAAGTTTACTGCATTAGTGACATGTGCTGTGTTTAGAACTTCCATGGTGTCAGTAGGCACGTCTCCTACAGTCTTCCCCATAAAATCACTTTCTTCTGGCAATGACAACATTTGGAGATCCTTTTCTTTGCTGTCATCTTCAATGCTCCCGTAATAGGTGCCTCATTCTCAGAGTTAGGTTCATCCTTTTCTGGCAGAGGTTCTTGAAACTTTAATGCATTGGAAACAGCTTCATGCTCTTCAACTTTGATTTCAGTAGCTTTCTTAGCATCGCATCTCTCCAATGATTCCATCAAACCCTTCTCCATTTCTAGATTCACCTGTGTGTTTGGATGAGCTCCATAATCACACATCTCTTTCTTCACTGATTCAAAATCTTGACAGTTAGGCCTTTGTGTCTCTAAATGCTCTTCCACATCCAACTTGGTGGCTTCAGCTTTAGCAGCAGAAGGTGCCTTGAGAACCTCCTTGACACTAGATGCCAAAGATGCCGAACATTCTTCTAGCTTAAGGGAAGGCTCTTCAATGAACAATTTTGAATCTTCCAATGCCACAGCTTCAGAAACAGGTTGTTCCTCTCCCTGCATAGGTGCTTCTTTATGCTCTCCATTCACACAAGAGTCATTTCTTTGTTCAACAAATCTGCAGCCTCTCCTGATACAGATTCTAGCTCTTGATTTTCTGTTACTAATAGTGTGTCTTTCTTTTTCTCTACCTCAGCCTCTTGCATTTTTTCTCTAGATGTGAAATCTATGGTGCAGTTCTGATCACATAGTTGTTCATAAGCCTGCTCAGACGATGCTTCAGCCGCTGCAGCTGAACTTTCAAGACAAGTAGCTTGATGATCAAAAGCTTTGCTGATAGTACTTTCTTCAATCTCAGATGATTCATGCTCTACAGTGGCATGACTGCTTAGAGAATCAAGCTTCTCTTGTAGGCAAATGAGCTCTCTCGCAACAGATTTCCTGACCTCTCTTACACTTTGGTGCAAGCCCTGGTTAAGTTCATGCCAACTCAGAATTAAAACTTAAACCATTTCCAAAGCCGAAAAAGAAAAGAGTTTATGTTGTAGACAAGTTCTAGTGATGCATTCATAAAAATAGCAAATGCAAAAAATGCAACTAAAATGATCAACAGTACTTAACTTTCTCTCTTCAAACCAAGATTGCTTTGATGGGTCTTTGAAAAGTTGCAATAAAATTAATATAATGTGTAAAAAAAAAAAAATCAGTAAAGGCTCATACCTGGATGGTATCCAGCTGCAAAAGCAGATTCATTATAGCCTCACTTATGACCACCTTTTGCTTCATATCTTGCCCTTTTGAAGAGGTTTCAAAACTTTGAATTTGTTTTTTGATATCCTCCACCTGTTCATGAATTTGAGCTATCTTCCTAAGTTTCTCCAAAGGTTTCCATCTTCTCACTTCAAACCCTCTATATGCAGACTGAATAAGAATTGCTGCATCTGATTCTAATAAATTCCTTCTTTCTTTCCTTGCATCCGCCTTTTTCATTTCTGCAACCTCCATTCCTCTACTCTCCTCAATCTTCTTTTCCTGGTCATCAGATATCCCATTGTCAGAGTCCTTTATTTCTACTCCAATACTATCTGAAGCTTCACCACCACCCCAACCATCTTTAATCCTCTGCTCACAAACTTCATTAGATTTCTCTGTAATAGCTTTCTGCAGATCATTTTTTATCAAAATGGTTGGCACCACATCTTGGCTACCCTGCTCTTGTTTTTCTACTTCATTTAATGACTTATCCTTAACATCAACAACCCGAATTTCTTTCTTAGGAATTTCCTCCTTGATCTCTTTCTGAGTTGAACCTTGTTCTTTGTTATCCTGATGAATTTTCTCTTTCTCTTTAAGGCCAGGTGGACTAGGAGATCGGGATGTGCCATTTCCATTCTTCCTCCTTGGCAATGGGTCAACTCTTAAACATACAGGAGGCAGCTTTGATGACTTGACAGTTGATGATTGTTTGCCATCAGAAGGCTTGTTCACTCCATTCTCTTCCTTTTGTTTTTTAGAGATACTAGACTTCTTTTTGTCATTCTTTTCATTTTGCTTCTCATTTTCACTGCTTTCCTCCATTTGCCTAACTGGAATGGTTTTAGTTTTCATTTCCTTTTCACTTACTGGTTCTCGACGTGCTCGAGTTGCAAGCTCATCCTCTGCTACTCCTAGTTTCTCCACACGATTCTCATTCTCTAGAAATTTCAGTGGGATAATCTTAACTTTTGGCATTTCTTCTGAAACTTTTGGACTGGTACCGAACTCCTTCAGATCATTCACAACCTGCTCTGGTTTGTTATAACCAGGCATCCAGAAAATTGGCCAGGGACACTGACTCTTTTTCTCTTCATTCTGTGAGAGCTTTTTGTCATCTCCATCGTGCCTCAGACCCTTGAGGTTGTTAATGTCTAGAGGGATCCATTCATTCCAAAGTCCAGGTTGTGATTCAGAATTTTGGCTTGTGTCTTTCTCCTTTGAATAATTATTGGGAACCCACGCTACAGGATAAGGGGAGTTTGGCAATTTAATCAAGCTGGAGTCACTCTCCTGTGGCTTTGGCTCTGATTCCAGCTTTTGTTCTTCAATCTTCACACCAGTATTCTCACCCCAATGGCACTTATGATTTGGACATCCACAGCAGTGATTTTTAGCCTTGTCATAATCGTAATGAGCATGATCAAACGAATAATGAGGAGGTGGCACGAAATAGGGTGGGTGGGCATCAGGATAAAGTGGATATGGTCCATGATAGTAACATTGAGGAGGTGGCTGAATGTGAGGGTATGGAGGTCTGAAACTATAATATCCTGGAGAGTAGCTATAGTTGCAGCAGCCATGACATTCAGTTGGATTTGAGTGGCTGGTGCTGCCACTGTAAGGCCATGGTCCAAAAGAGGGAAATTTAGATGAATCTACTCTCATTTGAGGGGGACAGCCTCCCAATTCGGATAGTGGCGATAAGGATATGGAACGTGGTAAGCGTCTCTGTGGTGAGGCAAAGTCTGAGGGTATGGGTCCATACATTTGTAAGCAGGAAACATTATTTAAGAGTCTGTAATAATAATAAAGCTTAACCTTAAAGGACAGGGTCTGTGGCAGTGAGAACCTGTGGATGTTTCTACCCTTCCTCACAGGGTAAGGGCAAGTGATTAATAATACTGTCAATCCTGCAGGAACAAGCACAAAAAAAACGAAAAGGAAAAAAAAAGAAAAAAAAAATTAGAAACAAAACAACAGCTCAAAAGTGAGATTTGCTAAGAAGACAGCCAACAGCAACTGAATATTTACTTCAGAACAAGAATCTCATCAAACAAAGTGGCAGTAACACAACAAGATAAGCAAGTTTAAACACATTTTAGACAATGTAGTCCAAGCTAAACATCCCCAAATACGTCAGAAAAAGTGGAGACTCTATTAACAAATGGAATTCCATACACATTTCAAAGAATAACAATGCCGTATCATGATGAAATTTACATAATCAACTGGAAGTCACAAACTTTATTTTTGAATAAAAAATGCCTCGCAAACAGGAGAAATAAGAGATGGAAACAGACCAACAAATCACGCATACCTCCCAGCCTGAAATTTAATAAACTACTATGAAAAATGAAATGGCCCCTATCATGAAACTATGTTCTTCATAACTAAGATAAGGCTTCATTGGATGATATCTTGAATTATCCCTCAGCAGTTAAAACAAATGGGCCAGTCCCTTTGATTAAGTTAGCAATAAGGTGTCAGATTTATGGCATTGAGTTCCATGGTTGCATTAAAAACAGCTATCTAAAGAATGCAGGGAAGTCTGCCAAAAATGACTCGTAAAAGCCTAATTATACATGGGATGGATACAAACTTTTATATGAAATCTTGACGAAGTCCCAAATCCAGACCAACTTATGTTGGAGGAAGGAAGACAATCTTGGTTTTGGTTGCATCTTTCACAGTGTTCGATTGGGTATTCGTCGGTAATGATGAAAGCAATTAATTTCATCTGTTGCAGATTTTATTTCAATGAAGAGAAATGTACCTCGATTGCTCAATGGATTTTTTTTTTTTTTTTGATTTAAAGGGTTGGAATTCTATCTGTTGCAAATGTAACGACCCGAAAAAAAAAAAAAAAAAAAAAAAAAAAAAAAAAAAACAGAGGAATCGGGAGGAAGAAGACTCCCGTTGAGAGTCTTCTTCCCACCGTGAAAAGGAGTGGGGAATCCGAGTAAAAACCGGATTCCTCCTCTATAAAATCCTCTTTCCCCTTCCTTTAGGTTTTATCACGGGATTTTGAGAGATTGAGGGATTTTTTTTCAAAAGGATCCGCGGGTTCTTAGATGGAAAAGAAAAAGATTGTCGGAGTTCTTCTCGGCTGCCGGAGCTCGAGGTAAGCCCCTCCCCTTCTTCCTCTCCCTCTTCCCTTTCTCCTCTGGCCCAAAGCCTCGCCGCCGGCCACCGTCTTCGCCGGAAAATCCATGAACAAAAAAATTTCCTATTTTCCGATCTCTTTTTGATTCTCGCCGGCCGAACCTTGCCACCGGCCGTCCACTGCCTACCGCCGCCTCCACCTGTTGTCGGATCTCCGGCCAAGCTGCCGGAGCTCGAGCCGTCGAGGGGGGGAACCTTACGGTCTCCCCTGTTTCAGCCAAGGGAGGCCGTGGGAAGAAAAGAAGAAAGGAAGAAGAAGAAGAAAAGAAAAAAAAAAGAAAAAGGAAAAAGAAAAAGAAAAGAAAAAAAAAAAAGAAAAAGAGAAAGAGAAAAATAAAAATAAAAATAAAAAAAAATAAAATAAGAAGAAGAAGGAGAGAATTTTTCTCTCTCTCCTTTCTCTCTTTTTTCTCTCTCTTTTCTCTCTCTCTACCTTCTCTCTCCAGTTTCTCTCTCTAGATTCTCTCTATTTTCTCTCTCTAGATCTTTCTCTCTTTTTGTGGATTTTATCTCTCTAGAATCTTTCTACTCTCTCTCTGATTACATCACAAACCCTAAGATAAATTTGAAATAAAAATAAGATGATCTGAGATTGCTCCGAAATTCATGCGGTAGATCTGATCCCAGTACGATTCTATTTGAAATTTGTAACACTTGATTCATATTGAGTCACCCTGATAGGACCTTTGATGATCTCGATCATGATTGCCTCATCGAAAAAAATACGAAGATTCTCTCTCCACTTTCTCTCTCTACTTTCTCTCTCTAGAATTTTCTCTCTCTTCATGAATTTTCTCTCTCTAGAAGTCTTATGGATCAGTGGAGGATCCAGATACTTAGGTAAATCCTAATTTTGGTTAATCCTAAGAGAGATCCTAGATTTGTGTTAGGATCGATTATCGATAATTTTCTCTATATATGATTTTTATGTTTGATCAGGATTATGAAGAGATGATTGTCTGCATATGATATCGAGTGGAATATTTTGTTAAAGAATTCATAAATCAAAGAAGAACATTGATTTTTGTGTTTGAATCAGTCACCGGTAAAGGTAAGAATTTTTGTACATGATCATCATTATATATGTTATTTTATCGTTGGTTTAATCTCATTGATTTTGCATCGTTGGATTTGAGATCGATGAATTTGTTATATCTGAGATATTGTTATTTATTTATTTATGTGATTTTGAGCATGAGTATGCTATATCAATACAAATGTATCAGCGATTGATGGCATGATTATGTGTATGACATATTTATTACACTGCAAAAGATGAATTGATTAATGAAGTCAAATATCATAATTTCATGAAAAGGAAAAGAAAGAGAAATATGGTTTGGACTGGCCTTATCATGTGGAATAACTTGCCAGGAGTTTATGCCTGGGACAGCCCCCACAGGCTTATGTGTAGAAGAATATGATCCGAGAAAGATCATGAAGAATCTGATCCGAGAAAGATCATGAATGATTTGATCCGAGAAAGATCATGGCCACTTTGATCCGAAAAAGATCATGAATATTTCGATCCGAGGAAGATCATAGAAATCGATCCGAATAAAAGATCGTCGCATGATCCTGGTAGTCCAAAGCCAAAGCCAAAGCTAAAGCTAAAGCGAAAAAGAAAAGGATTAAATATGATGTGATAATAGAAGAAAATAGAAAGATAAGACATGAAACAATCGTTGAATAAAATTGTTTCACTTATTTAACATATGATGATGCATCTCTTTGATAAAACAGATAATCTATAAATGTTTGCAGTATTCTGGACAGTGAACATCGACTTTTACGTGTTATTGCCTATCATTATTTTCAGATTATATTATTATATTGGTGTGATATGGAAATTCTTACTGGACTGCTCACATCCCTTCATTTTTTTTTCTTCTCAGAGTTACAAGATGTCCATGGTTGGCTATGGTATGAATTTGTGAGTGAGCGGATGCATAAATAGAGTACCGTTGATACCTGAGCAGAGGATTGAAGGAATGTTAATTGTAATTATGCAATATTTTATGAATTATTATTGAAATTAATTGTTATGGATGTTAAGGTTGTAGTGATTTAAATTGGCCTTGCATATTCTTTAGGGCTTGCTCTAAGGAGTGTGCGGCCATCACGTATCCGACCCGGATGTTGGGTTCGGGGCGTGACAGCAAAGATGCTCAAGAACACATTTTCTGAAGGGTAGAATGCAAACCAAGACAGAAATTACTTAAGCTACACGGTTCTCAAAAAAAACAAAGGGGTAACAGGACAAGAATTCATCTGTTCCATCCAAGAACCTAATTGTCTCAAATTAAAAAGAAACCTCCAAGAAATCTAAATTTCCAACCCCATTGCTCCGATAACTCTAAAGAAGGAAAAAAAAAAATCCAAGAACCCCAAAGAATAGATCTAGGAGCGATGAGAGAGAGAGAAGGGGAGAGGGCTTACAGATGAGGTGGATTTTTGATTGCTTATAACCTTCCGAGCGATCCACGAACCAAATGACTAGCAACGGTGCGATGCAATCCGCCAACCCTTTTGCTTTCTCTCCTTTTGTTTCTCTCTACCTCTCTGCTTACGCTTTGAAGCTTCGCGATCTTCTCTGAGGGGTAACTGAAGGGGCTTCTCCATCGCTATTTATTCCGAAGTCCCCAACGGCCAACGACCTGGCTGGCGCCTTCCAGAGCTTTCACGACGTGGGCGCGGGCCTTCGGCGTCGTTCTGGACGTTTCTCGGGTCCCACCTCATCCCGCCACGCGAAAAGACCTTCAAGTCCGTCTTCCCAGCAAAATTGAAACGACATGGGTTCATTAAGGGAGGGCCCACTAAAGATCCACCCAGGATTTGGACGTCAGCATTTGGAATTTGGATCACGGAGAAACTATTGGTGAGAATGATTTTACTGTATATATTTTGAAACATCTGTTAATAAATCAATATATTATTTATAATAAAAAATTATATTATTATCTAAATTTGATTAAAAATTTAAATACAACAAAAGCTTCATTGTTAATTATAATTGATGAGTTGATCAATTTTATCATTTCTAATAAATAAAAATTTATTTTTTTAAATAGTATGCTAGTTTGTTATTGGATGGTTCAAAATATACACGATAGAATGGTCCTAATTAATAATTTTTTTGAACTATAACCCTACAATATAAGCCTAAAATGATTAAACACAACTAAATCATGTGATTACGAAGTCAAGCTATTATCTATTAATAGCTCAACCCAGCCCTCCATCCAACATGGCCCAACTTAAGCCCGTACTACACATTATGCGGTTGGCTCAAGCAAATCAAGCTCCCAAGTGCAACACCAAATAATCATTTATTTGACTGCTAATAAATGGTCGAGAGTCTCTTATCGAAAAAAATAAATGGTTGAGAGTCTCTTATCCTCTATTGTTCTCTAAAAAGGGGGGGAAAAAAATCTTGAAATGCCAAAATTTTCTCATTACACTATTTGATTGTTGAAAGACCTTAACATTGTTACATTCACATCATTATTTTGAAAAAGACTATAATATCATGTTAGCACCTCTAAAATCCTATGTGAAGAAATATAGTTGTAGATCTAAATCTTATCGTTGTGATGCAATTTTCGTTTTCTATATACTTGCGTTACAACAAAAACAAAACAAAGGTGCAAACGTCATATGTGGGCTTCATCCAATCATTAACCTGACAGATTGTTGGGCCAACCTAGTGATAACATGATAGTGGGAAATTGTTAGGCCAGCCTCTCAAAGCCCAAGCTAGGTCCAACCTCTATAACCGTGGGACGGCCATTTAACTAGGCTGGACGATGGGCTTTATCAGACCAATGGCCATCCCTCTCCGCATAGCTATGGAAGCAGTATGTCTTTGGCCTGTCTCACGGCTAATTTGTTTTAGTATAACCATGACTACCAAGTACTCGAACCATCTCTCTTGCAGGGTCTATTGGGATACCACCATGGTTGGAGGCATATAAAGGAGGAATTAAAGGCCATCTTTGAGAATGCTTCAATCCCCAATCATTCGATGTACTGGCCATCAAGCAAGTGCACTCACTAACAATCAACTACTCTGGATGCAGGATGGCAATAAAAGAAAGTGTTTTGTCTTTCAAGATGGCTAGAATCAACCTCATCACGTAAAACTGCCATAGCGGCATTATGGGTGGAGAGTCAACTCCAAATATCCTCAGATTGAATCTTCATCACTTCACATGATCAGCCAGGCATAAGTAGCAATGCCGGTCTCTCAATTGCACTAAAAAACATCTTTATAACTAGAGAAATTCAGCACTTGATTTTATTCATATTTCTCTCTTATGTTGTACATCTAAATAAATAAATAAATGAATGGGATGTTTAGTTAGGAGGAATTAGGGTCAGAAATTGGAACGTGAATAGATGACTCCTATTTCAATTATTTGGTTGGAAGAAATCTCATTTCGATTTCGATTTCGAAGTGAAATGAGAATAGCCCAATCTACCTACAACTCCATCCCAATGTTTCCTTAAGAATTCAAATTTCTATTCTATTTCCAGTCACAAATCAAATTTTTTGAAAGATTCGGCCATTCCGATTCCGATCCAATTCATTTCGATAGATGGGTTACGAATCAAACACTCTCAAAATAACCGGAGAAAGCTTTAAAATGAGAGAACAAGGTTCAGTTAAGTTTGGCAATCATGGTTGTCCCGACTTCATTGTCAAGTTCACTCTAAACTTGGAGGGGATCATACTCAAGAAAGATGCCGAAATGACCAGAGATAACTATGTTAAAGATGCCCAATGTAAACCAGGCCAGCAGCCTCAAACCAGTGGGACAAAAGAATGAGCATCATACTTAACTCCCCCACAAAAATAATTGCAAAAGAAGGACAAGACCTCGCTTTTTTCCCTTTTTCCATTTTTTTTTTCAAGAGAGGATACAGGACAGATAATGGCCGGCAGAGAGACGCTTGCAGGAGCCGGACTCGAATCAAAGCATGAGCTGATGATGACGGAGGAAGAGAGAATATTCTATTCCACATCAAATTAATTTGGAACAACCAAGTTCCAAAAAGATTTGAAATCAACCAAGCGATTCACTTCTTGTTTGGTTTCAGTGGAATGGCAGTTGACCACCAATTATACCATCGGTCAATGAAATTATATATATATATTACTAATATCTATCCATATTTCTTCTAATATTTTTTTTTCATATAAATATTATTATATATAATATTATAATCTGATATATCATATTATATAGTTTATATTCATAAAATATAGATTATATATGTTATAGATAACATAACATAATATTGATAATATATATACATATATATAATAACATTATATGATATGTTATATTATATATTATCATTATTATATTACTACATTACTATGTTATTGTATTATTATAAAAAGATTAGCGGTATATCAGAAATAAAATTAAAAAAATTATTTTTTTAATTCATGAAAAAATGACTTACCCTATTCCTAGATGGATAAGATATTTTTTTCATTTTATGAATAAATGCCATCTATTGAAAAATAATCTATCCACTTAGAAAAATATAAGAATATAGGTAAATTAATCAATAAAAAATTTGATTAATTTTCCTATGGTATGCATCCACCAATAAACAGGCTTTAGTATATACTTCACCCACCATCCGGGCCTTGCTATAATTCTTTTCCTGTTCCCACTCATTCTGGCATAACTAGGCTAGTCGGCTTTATTTGCATCTGCCACTCAAAAAAGACCAAAACCTACTGGCAGGGGAATCCCTGCAGGTCTCTTTTACATTGTGGGAAGGCACCTTCACGCCAAGTAGTGTGTGTATATATATATATATATAAGGAAGAGTGGTCTAGAGTTCCACCAAAGTGCTTCAACAACAGTAACAATGCAGGGATCACCAACACCATCCGCCAAGTCTTGTTCGCTTCTCCTCCTTTCCTTTCTACTAGCCTTCCAAATAGGCCTTGCTCACACGAAAGCTACCATCTCCAAAGACAAGCCTTGCAAGCGCCTGGTGCTCTACTACCACGACATCCTCTTCAATGGAACCAACGTATCTAATGCCACCTCTGCTGCCGTCGCCAACCAAACAGCCCTCGGAGATTACAAATTTGGCATGTTCGTAGTGTTCGACGACCCCATGACCGAAGACCACCACCTGCTGTCCAAGCCGGTGGCCCGGGCTCAGGGCTTCTACTTCTACGATATGAAGAAAGAGTACAACGCATGGTTTGCGTACACGCTTGTGTTCAACTCCACTGAGTACGGCCAGGGGACTATAAACATAATGGGGGCCGACCTGATGGGCCAGGAGACGAGGGACCTCTCCGTGGTCGGTGGCACCGGGGACTTCTTCATGGCGAGGGGAATCGCAACATTTAGGACTGATACATTTCAAGGTGATGCATACTTCCGGCTTGAGATGGATATCAAGCTGTTCGAGTGTTACTGAGGGAGTGAGAAGAGACTTGAGTGTGAGGATGGTATAGGACTCTAGATGTTGGAATCATGTTAGACCAAGCCTCGGCTTGATGCTTATATTGTTTTTGAGATGTAGTGCTTGATGCTTATAATATAAGATGTTTGCCTTTATTAAGATGGCTCGATGTTTACTTGTCTCTGCCTGCAGGTTATTTATCCATAGAAATAGAAATATACGCATTAGTGATCATGACACCATCAGAACTGTCGGCTTCTAGTTCATTAAACAGTTGATCATTAAATATTCTCTATTGGTCTCCTAGAAATACACATTAGTCTAAAAGTTGGGTGGTTATTCTCCGCTGCTTCTCTTTTTATCGGGAAAAAGGAAAATACACATCAGTCTAAAGGGCTATTGCCTCCATCCATGATCCGTATCCAAACCAATGAGCAAAACTGGAATTTTCTCCGAACAACATCTAGATAGTAATACACACACACACACACACACACACCCACACACACACACACCACGCACACATACATACACACACACACACACACACACACATAAGGGAAATTTATGGAGGTATGCAGCACTCCTATATTGAGAAGAAAAGTTAAAACATTTGGTTATCCTGATACTTGGCAATATTTACTCTATTTCTAGTTAAATCTCTCTCTTAATTTTATTTTTGCGAGATTCTAGTTCTCTATAAGCAGAGAAAACTTAGGAGACACCTCGCATTGCGGCCATTAGAGGAGTAGGCATCAGACGTTATAAAAATTTCACTGTTTGTTCTCTACTCACAAACAAGAAATTAAAAAAGCAGAAGGAACACCAAAAGACCTCCATATGTCTCCCTGAAAATAACAGCTCAATGTCAAAGTTGCAGGTATGGGGAAAAACCATTAGATAGAAGTTTCCAAAATTTTCGGCTCAATCCCAGAAACGCACCCCCAAACGAGCCATTTTGTTTGCCGGCGTTGGCGCAAGGTGCTCTCTATCAGACTGATACGTTGTGGCGTCTGATAACTCTATACAAAGAATTGGCCTCCGTCGCATGAAGTTAACGGATTAGAAGGTTAATTGCCTCACCCGATCCACCTACCAAAGAAAATGAGTCATTTGAATGTAAAGACGCCTAATAGCTACGGAAAACCTACTCCTTTCGAAGCGCTCGCCACCAATTGCCTAACACCTACGCCTAATACCCATCCGGCACCTACGCTGGACCGGGTCAAGAAGAGGTGCAGATCAGGCAGATTGGATAGATAAATGGAATGGGATGAGATTGGATCGGATCAGATATGAATATCATATAAATATAGAATAATTATAATTTTAAAAATATAATTTAGATCAAAATATATCGTATAGAATTCAAGATGAAATATATTATTTTTCTATCCAATCCGAATATGTTTCAGATATTTTTTCTAGAATCCATATCCATCCCAAATTCTAATCGAATCAAATAAAATCTATCCCATTCAAATTAGATCGGATCAAATACCCGAAAGATAGGCTTAGATTGTCATCTCTAGCTAAATGCATCGGGAGATATGGGCATTTTGATTTTCATTATAATCATTCTGATTCTAATTTCAATTTTGATTATAATATGACTAAACATATCTCGAGTACAATAACTATGAGATTCTTTTAGTTACATTAGTGAAAAGCAGGATCGGTCTTATAAACACTTTTCCTTCAAAACACATGCGCAAATTTGACCGGGAAGATAAATTAATAATTAAAAATTCAATGCAACATGCCTGGATGCATCTGCCATCCAACTGTCGATCGTTGATGTGTTCAAGATAAATTGGTGATGCATGTCCATTTTGGCACAGCAGTAAATGACAGCTGGACGATCACAGGAGGGAATCCCATACTTGGTCGTGCAGCTAGAGGAGATTTCCATAAGCTTCTCTTTTTAAATCCCGCACTTTGATTTGGCTAGCTGGAGGAATACCAGATAAATATATATAATTGATCTTGGAAAAAAGTGTCCATGTTTAACGCTAGTGGATTATCACTTCACTCTTCCACTCACGACATATCTTGAACTCTTTGTAGACACCCACCATGAAGTTAGTTTGATTTTTTTTCTTTTTTTAATGTGCGAGTGTGAGAGAGATACTGCTATTGATCGAGATACCATATCATTTGTACTGAGGGAAGAAGAAAATAAGTGGTGGGCATCTCACCATGGTTGCCAGCCAGAGAGCAAATGCAGAAGTGGAAAACAAAAGCTGTGGTAAGAAATGGTTCTGAAAGCACGAACGCTGGATGATGTAATAAAGCAGGTAAGAAACTCGAGAGAAACCAGAGGAAGACAAAAAAATTTGCAGAGAAACCACCTAGGGAGCAATTAGTAATTGTCTGCCACTGGTCTCCTTTTTATTTAGAATTTATTATCCTATGCGCAATTTTTTATTAAAGCAAGTAATTGTGCAGCAAAACACGTTTTGTACAGCTTCCTTAGCTTAACGTAAGCTTTCGGCAACTTGCCAGGACTTGGTAGTTGATTTTTTTTTTTTTGGTATAAAAAAAAAGGCTGAGCTCTAGCTTGACAATAGTTGGCAGGGTTTGACAGAGACCAGATGGTGTAGTCCAAGGATCTTTGGGAGTGATGTAAAGACTTTGTTATCACCAATTTCCTTCCTTGGTATATTATGTGATGATGATAGCGTGCAAAGAAAGCTAGCACAATTAAATGTACCCAAAAAAAAAAAAAGAAAAGAAAGCTAACACAACCGCTCAAGGACTCGAAGGCTTCTCCTCTCTTTGGCCGGATCATAACTAAGGTGGAAAATTAAGCCAACACACCAATGTGTTTGAATCAAAGGCACCCCTTTGAGCCCTCCTCAATGCTTAAAATAGGCCACAGTAGGAGAGCAAGCCCTGCATCTCTAGCACAACAAACCTACCTCTCTTTTTTTGCTTAGATTACAAAAGATGAGATGGAAGGACGAAGAGCCTTTATTTTCCAACCCCTTCTCTAGCTTCCTCCTCATACTCTTCTCGGTGGCCGAGAGCCAAAAAAAAATTTAGTGCCCTCCACCGATGCAAGAACTAATTGGTGTTCCACTTTCACGATATACTCTACAATGGCCAAAATGCTGCCAACGCCACCTCGGCCATCGTCGGGGCACCTGCATGGGCCAATCTCACGACGCTTGCCTGGTTCATGCACTTCGGGGACGTGGTTGTGTTCGACGACCCTATCACCTTAGACAACAACCTGCACTCCAAGCCGGTAGGCCGAGCTCAGGGCCTCTATTTGTATGACAAGAAGGAGGTCTACACGGCATGGCTGGGCTTCACCTTTGTGTTCAACTCAACAGAGCTGAAGGGGACCATAAACTTTCTCGGTGCGGATCCTATCATGAACAAGACGAGGGATATCTCGGTGGTTGGCGGCACGGGAGACTTCTTCATGACTCGAGGGATTGCCACATTGATGACAGATGCATTTGAGGGTGAAGTCTATTTTCGCCTTCGTGTCGATATCAACCTCTACGAGTGTTACTAAGAAGCAATGTATGATATTAACCTTCTGCGTCTGTTTTGTAGCATGCAGGGAAGAGCGCTTCTTATGTGTTTGTTATATATGGTGGTGTTTTATAGAACATTTCTTTGCTTTGTAAAATCACTATCAAATGCAAAGCTGAGATTAGTTAGTTGGAATTACGGATTTGAACTACTAAGCTTTATTATATCAGCATCAAATATGAAATGGATTTCAAGTACCAAGTTTGACCACGAATACAAAGCATCACCTACCGATCTAAAATTCTCTAGCTAGCTAAAAATGTTTTGCTCACACTATGAAACATCTCAATTTTGACAGGTAGGAACCGCCAATGGGGGTGTATTTATTATGAACGGATATATCTATCGAATTGTGGAGAGGGTAAACACTTGTAGTGGTGTGAGAATGTGGGTCAAAGAGCCATGCTTCAACAAGAGCAGCAGTTCACAGGGATGACCTGCACAACGGACTTTGGGTTTTTGCTAGTTTGAACTAATCTCGGCATGTGGTTTGCCGGCACTAGTTCAAATGATTTATAAACCACCTTGCGCATAAGACCGTGTTAGAAGAAAACAATAATCACGGGGGTTATAAGTGAAAAATGAAATGGGAAATTTGGTCTAAGTGGATTAAGTTGGAAAGTTTAGACAAACATACACTGCTCTTAGGCAGCAATTCTCTAATTTCTCTCCCCCAAATTTACTACCCAGTGCAAGGGCAACTGTATTTATTTTTTATATAATTATTCTTTCAATCATTTTAATAATCTAGGATACGTTTAGTTACACCTTTTGATTTTTGATTTTTTAATTTTTTTTTTAATTTTTACTATTGAGTAAAATAAAAAAAAAAAAGTATGTTCGATAACTACATTGCTATAAAGCAAAAAGCAATATTTGGAGACGGTGAGAGAAGGAGGTGGGGAGGTGAAGAGCTTGACGAGGAAGAAGGGTTCAGGCTCTTTACTTTTTGATTTGGATTTTAGATGTGCGGAAGCAAAAAAAATAGAAAAGTAAGTTTTAGAAAATAAAATTTTTTGCTTTGCATATAAAGTAATTATTTTATTTTTTTTTATTTTTACTTTTTACTTTTCATAATGTTACCAAATATTATTTTTTAATTTTTATTTTTTATAAATTAAAAAATATATTTTTTAACGACTAACCAAACGCACCCCTACTTGATGAAAGCATGCAGCCATACCAGCCATAGGCCCCTACCCCATATACGCCATCTGTTTGGATTACACCATATGCATGGTCCGCGGTTGATGGTTAATTTTGTTCGAGATGTCGGGATGGTGTTGGGGCCCAATCTAACAGAAAAACTCAGGAATTTTTAGCAAGACACATCCCCAAATGCTGATCAATTACTCCTACCATCATATTGTTTGCTGGCAGCAAAAATAGTCATGTACATGGTAAAGGTTCTCATCAATTGACAAGGAAAATGCACAATATTGATAGATAAACAAACCGATGTATGTGTACAGTACAGAATGTTAAAAAACTTAGTACCGCGGACTTGCATTTCATTGGAGTCCCCGTGCTGCTGCAGTGAATTACAGTCCATCCCATGTAGCCAGAAAACTGTCCTGAACTAAATTCCTTTTCTGCAGAAGGGACACTACCATTTGTTGATAAGCTAGTTTACATGTTAAAAAATTACAGTTACAAAATATATCATGTAAAAGATAGTCACAGACAAGTAACAATTTTATTATTTCAATATATTTTAACATATAGCACCTGAAAAGTTGATTATGTACCCCCAGAACTGCATATACAATTTGTAAAGAAGAAAACCGCCGTTCCAACACTAATGTCTGAAACACAAATTTTGATGGCTACACTAAAACACCTTAAAAGCTTTGACCAAGCTTTCTTTTCCCCATATTTATCTCACAAAGGGGCATCAATTGAATTACATACAAGTCCTAGGCAATACAAGCAAGGAATGAGAAAAGCTTGATTTCCTCATTTTCACATGAATCACTTAAGGAGGAAAAACCCAAGCACAGGGAAGAAAGCGCACTATGCCAGAACCAAATCAAACAGAGCAACGGATGGAACAGAGGGATCTCACTGCTTTGTCTTTACAGCCACTTGGGAACAGAAGTAGATGGTACACCCTGCTCAGAATTACCACCCTCAACTTGGCTTCCAGAGTGGCTCGCAAGACCTGCATTACTAGACAGCACCACCATTAATCTCCCACCATGCACCCTACCTTCTGGAAGAGAAATTACCCCAGAATGGAGAGGGTATGCAGGATGCATCAGTGTCCTCTGATCAAGCCTGCTCCAACTCAGTTGACTTTCCCTGCCAGCTCCCATCTTGGAGAACATATCTTGATCAACAACGACCTCTTTCATCTTCTCGGATTTGCTGGGTGCTGGGTACTGGGCAGTGACTGCTCCCAATATGTGGCCCCCGTGAATTTGATGGTCTTCAACTGGGCAGTGTGCGCAGCACAGAGCCCAATTTTGCCCCTGGCAAAGTGATCACAAGGGGGGCTGCCAGCTCCAAAAACTGACCCTGCTTGGCCCCAAGCGCAGCGCTTACCACCCCCATGTGCCTTGCAGAAATCAGTGCTCCCCTGAGCACTCTTCACACAACCCTCAAACTTGCAGCGCTTTCCCCCACCATGACGAACACAGAAATCAGTCCGCCCTCTAGCACTCTTAGTGCACTCTGGTGCCGCACACCTCTTTCCCCCACCATGGGCAACACAGAACTGAGTCCCACCATGCACGCTCTTTGAACAACCACCCTGGAATGCACAACGTTTTCCTCCACCATGCCCCTTACAGAAGAGTGTGCTTCCTTCAGCTCCCTGGTGCAGCCTGGAAATGTACACCTTTTACCTCCACCATGTGCCTTGCAAAACATTGTGCTGCCCTGTGCACCCTTAGTGCATTGTGGATATTGGCAGCGACGGCCACCCCCATGGGAGATGCACAGACCAGATTGACCTTCTGCACTCTTGGTGCAATTCTCCCTCTGGCACCTCTTGCCACCACCATGCCTGATGCATAGACCAGATTTTCCCCTCGCAGCTCGAGTACAGCCTTCATGGCTGCAACGGCGACCACCACCATGAGCAATGCAGTAATCAGTTCGGCCTTCAGCACTCCTTGTGCAGCCCAGGTACTGGCATCGGCGGCCACCTCCATGGGCTTTGCAGTAGATGGTCCTGCCCTCGGCTCCCTTGTGGCAACCAGTTCTCTGGCACCTGCGCCCACCACCATGGGCTATGCATAGCCCAGAAGCACCTCTGGCCCCTTTTCCACATCCCTGGAAGCGACAGTTTTTTGTGCTGCTGCTATGCTGCTCTGGGTGAGCAATCCCGGAAGTAGAGGCAACCGGACTTTTCAGCATTTTGGTCAACATAGATGAGAGATCGAGCACTGGAACTGAAGAAGATTCCCCAGGAACTGTTTGGTTCGAAAAAAATCTGCCATTTTTCTCAGGGGCAGATAGATATGGTAGTAAATTATTCCCATGTTTCCACCGAGATGATGTTGATCCTTCATCAACAGTTGGCGTTGAACCAACCATTACTGATCCATCCAAGATATCTGGATGTTGGGCTGAACATGGAGAGCTATTAGTAATAACAGATTGAGATGGCCCTAC
The DNA here is from genome assembly GCF_000442705.2 of Elaeis guineensis. Lineage (NCBI taxonomy): Eukaryota > Viridiplantae > Streptophyta > Magnoliopsida > Arecales > Arecaceae > Elaeis > Elaeis guineensis. The sequence continues at coordinate 96,616,246 of NC_025999.2, read as the reverse complement.
TGAAAGACTTAGCTGAAGGTCAATCTTAGGATCCTTTGGAGCGGCAATAGCAGGTTTCTGTTGGCTCGGTGCATTTTCATTGCCAAGATTAAGATGAAAACTTAGGCCCAAAGCCATGGAAGACTCATCATCAGTTTCCTTGGGCGAAGACATCATACAGGCAGTTGTTGAGCTCCTCTTGCTGCTGTCTGACAAAATTGTAGAACACCCTAAACTTAGGGACAGCGAAGCATTTTTCGGAACTTCAGTTCCATCAATATCATCCCACTTCCTCTTTTTTCCCTTCAAGTTAAAATAGACACTGGAGGTGCCGGGGGAATCAAGGCACAATGTGGTGTCTGCATGATATTCAGCCCCTGATCCAGCTCTGCTCCAACATATGGAAGAATTTATAGATGAGGCATTGACAGGAAGTCCAGAGAACCCAAATCTGTTATCCATTGCCACTATTTAAGGAAAGAACTCCAATCTCAACCAACAGTTTAGCCTGACTTCTGGGACTTAGTAGTTAACAAGAATTAAAACAGAGGTCAGAGGACCATGAAGTAATTGCCTCCTCCACTAACAAATCCTGAGGTATCATGACGGTCCATTTCCAAATAATTAGAGAGAAGAACTACAGAGACAATTGCTGAGATTAGGCTACAACCGATGATTCGCAAAAACTGCTGTCATTAGACATGATCAAAGCAACCAATGTTCCTGTTGGAGAAAAAACTAATTAGCAGATAACATAGCTGAACCAACGAAATCAAGATTACTTCAAATTAAACTCTCCACAAAGCAAACACTATAGTTTATAACATGAAAACTAAAAAGCAACAGTAGTTTTTATTAAGTGCATATTCAAGGCAAATGGGATATATAGTGCATAATTAAGAAGTACTACTTGCAATTCAGAAAGCTGATATAAAAAATTTCCTAAGTCCTTTTTAGTACTATCAACTTTGTAAGAGATTAACCCTTTGAACATTATGAAATAGCCTCTTCTGAACAAAATTCTATGAGTGAGCATTACAAGTCTCAACAATACCTAGAAATGCTCAATGCTTCAAAAATATAACATGGACATTATCTAAAGGTATGGGGCCAAATGCCTACTTTACTGCATGAAAGAAATCCAACAAGCCCATGACATGATTGTGGCCAGCTGCTAACTTGTTTCAGCCCATAATTCAGATGAAAATAGGACTTGAGGCAACCATAGAATTTCCCATCCTATCAAACAGAAAAGCAACCACTTTAGAGAGTGTATGAAGGACTAAATGACAGGTTAGTGGCCTAATGCAACATCATGCACCATCAATTAAGCTCAAGCTGAAGAGGTGGTATATCAATGAACAGCTTAACTTATAAGTGATTGGCCAATAATTATATCACTCAAACTTGCTGAATGGCCATGAAATGTGGATTGATGACATGCAACAAAAGATTCAATAGGCTCCCAATAGAACTACATTTAGCTAGGCATCATATCAGGTCATCATTTGGTAGAACAGCACGCCGTCATTGAAGCGGCACCCCTGAAAAGAAGGGCATTCTAGTGACCAAGGCTTCCACCACTGCAGAATATGGGGAGGGTCAGATGTGCACAACCTTGACATACAGAAGGCTGTTTTCATATTTCAAATCCATGACACCATGTCACAGTGGAGCAACCATACCATTACAACAAGGTCCATCCTTTGCCGGCCTAATTATAAAGGATTAGAGCTTTTTTACGTGATGAACTAAGGTGGAGCAACCTAACTACAATACTACAGCCACACCAGCTTCTTGGACCAACTTCCATAGCCTAAAAGAGTAAACTAAAATAAATGTTCCATCATGTCATTGAGGTGACACAGATTTGATGAATTAAGCTGGGATAAAATCTGACTCAGATCCCGTGCATGCCTGCTAGACATCTAGGTTTCAGACCTAGTTCCAATCAGTCAGTTGATGGGCTTGGTTGACCTGAAACTCATCAAGGGTCAGCCTCAGTTTCCTTTGGGAAACTGATTTCTGGATCATCAGGTTATCTGTTTAGCGAGCCAATCTAGTTTGGATTCAGCTTTGCAAAGCAACAGTCCTTGGGGACCCAGTAACCAAGTGAGGTAGAATCCACTCCAAGCATCCCCCCCCCCCCTCCTCTCCTCTTTGATAATGGTTACAAGCACTTTCCGATGCACCTGTATACCTCAATAACATTATTCTATCACAACTTCATCGTTACCAGACTTGATGATTTAGTATTGTAAGAGGGTCAACTATACAAAAAGCCATTAGATTTTTTTTTATTTATTTATAAGAAAGAAGTTCATAAGGTTTCTTAATATTCTTGGTCGGGTTTGGTTTCTTACTGTCAGGTTGTAGTTCTGTGAGTGATTTAGGCAAGGATATATAATGTATAGAAAAAAAGAAGCGCAATATCTGTTATTAGTATTGTAAAAAATAAAGAAAATAAAAAGAAATAGTAATAACAGTAGCTTACCTTAATATGTCAATTGCCAGATCTGCACATTTATTGCATGAACGATTGCACTATTACACAGATCTAGTCATGGTTATCGAATTGTAGATATTGAGCATTTGTTAGCTCACAACAGTCATGCATGATTGCACGCACATCTGGTGTAAATTTTGAACATTTTAGAATGTGTATGTGCAAATTCAAAAAAAAAAAAGTCAAGTATTGATCACAGGATCCCATGATTTAATTATTTGCAAAGTTATATATACCAGGATGTCAACTAGTTTGATGGCATCGAAGAAATAGAGTGCCAGTGGAAGATCTGGGCATAATAAAGGGAGAAAGAGAATTCAAACATATATTAATATATTTGATAAGCTGAAGAGGGCTGTCCCTTTACAGGCATAGTTTGGATTAGATTGGTGCTTGCAAAATGTGCAAGATGAGGTCAGAGAAGAGGCTCTACTAAGTAGCAATGGCAGATTTGGGATCAGACGGGCAAGAAAGAAGCATCAAATTATGCTTCTTGAAGAATTAAGATAGCAGGGTTTTGGAACAGGCATGAAGATAGAGTAGGAGTCTTCTGGTGCTTGAGTTTTCAATGTGCTCCGAAGTTTCAGTCAAAGCATTTTCGATTCACTAAAATGAATATCTAAAAACTGGGGCAATTTTCAGAGTAATGTCCAAGGCTAAATTCATTATGTATGAGCTGTGAATGTCAATTTTTTGTCATTTCTTCATTTATTTCAATCTTGGAAACACTTCTCTAACTTAAAACCACTGCAACCTTGCATCCCAAGAGATTAAGCATGAAATAAATCTTTTGGCATTAATGAAAATACCCTAAACTCAGATCTTATAGCCATTTCAATTATCCTTTGTCATATTGCCATAAAAAAGTAATAATAATGGCATATTATACCCAAATTGTGATTTTTGATATCACATTTGCAAAAATAACATTTTTATGATCTTATTGCAAAACCAACAAAATGAAATTTCCAAACATCCAAATCAATGTACCATACTTAAAATGATTTCTAATTTATATCCTCAACATAGTTTTTTTTATTAGGCTTACTTCCCTAATTGTGGTTGATGTTTTAGTTGTGCAGTAATTATCAATCGAAATTGTTGGAACTGAAGCTGAAAGCAAAAAAAATACCAATTTTATCTGGCAAAAATCAAAACTAAAACTGAGTTTTCAGACCTTGGTTCTCCATTAACAGAAATTACTACCATGGAAACTCATGAAACACATTATAGGATAAGTTAATTATCAAACCAAAGACAATACAACCCAACAGCACAATCAGTCCATTAAGGAAAATAAGTGAACTAATAACCACAACATATTTACATAACAACAACAATAAGAGTATTCCTTTGAAAACATTAAAAATAGAAAAATGGAAGAGGTTAAGTTGTGAGTAAAACCAGTAGATATCATGATATTAGAATAGCCTCAGCATTTGAACAACATATACTCTTTAAAACAGAGGAACAGAAACATGCATGACACCTAAAAGATTAGAGAACTTAACTAAATTAAAAGCTGCAATAAGGACATGAATCTGATCTGACAAATCCATACAGATAACACTTTTACCAAAATAGATTGATGAAAAGTTCCAATCAGCCAAAGCAAGCTGCCAAAAACTTGCCCAAAAATACTGACATAAATAGTTGTTAGATCAATAAGCTTACTGGGGGGATCTGGTACTAGAAGAATCCAGCATGTAGACAGAGACGCTAGCTTGTAAAACAGTGGCATGAACCAGCTTGTGAGAGCTAGACAAACCTAATGTCACGAGCAAAGTTCCAGCAGGGACTATGTTTAGGTTTCCAAAACCACTGATGATGAGTCTGTATGAGGAAAATAGTAAGAAAAGGGCAAAGTTAATAGCTTTAAATTTGTTCATGTCATCAGATATAGGTGGCAGCCAAGAAATTAACTTAATACTAATGAATCATAAGACTATATGCTTGTATATAGTAAATAACACTCCGGAATCACTAGACCTTTATATACCACCACCTTCCGTATCTGAATCAGCAGTGAGAAAGACACAGCTCCACATAGAATACGGAACATGAGTCTATCTTCGAACTGAAGATGAGGGGTTTTCCTTTTTCTAAGAGCAAACGGTGACAGTTTCTTCAGAGACCAAACATAGACGGAACAAAAAAAAACAAAAAGAAGAAAAACAAAGAAAAACCCTAACAAATCAAGAAATCACAACGGCAACCAGACCAACACTATAAAAATCAATCGGGTCTTAACTACAGAAACGCGAATCCCGCATGCGTTCTTGCATCGAGAGCCAAAATTTTCAAGAATCCGACAAAAAAAGACCAAAAACAAATTAAAAAAAAAAATATATATATATATATATATGAACGAAGCGAAAGCGTGAGTCTTGAAGCCAAAAAGGGCAAACTTTAACCAATTAAAACACGAAATCTCAACAAGATTTTTCAATCCAACAGAGGCATGGCACGCAAAAGTTTCATCAGAACACAGGCTACCTCCAAGGAAAGTGGAACCGAGCAGGAAATATCAAAAGATAGCAGAAACCAGTATAAGTACACAGAAAATCGCGCCTTCGAGGCGAGAGAGACAGAGAGGAAGGGGCGAACCTCGAAGCGGCGCTTCCAAAGAACAAGGAATCCGAGAACTCAAGCTGTCAGAGAACCCAAGCGGGGCGGTGGGGACTAGGGTTTCCTTGGACGGGAGCGAGAACCAAAGCAAAGGAAACAGAAGCAAGAGGACGAGAAATTCCCGTCCGAATAAGAACAGCAGAACAACAGAAGCCGGTGAAAGTGGCCGGAGAAAAGCATTGATATAAAAGGTGGAAGGGATGGAGCTAGATTTGTGATTAGATAAAGTTGCATGAGAATCAGATATGCTTCTTTGGTCCAGCCCAACCATATCATTTTAGGATTCATTTGGCTAATATCGTATAAAAATATCTCACACATCAGATTACATATTTGATAGATAATAAATATAAAAAAATTATAAAATAAATAATATATTTAAATTATTTTGATAAAAAATAAAATAAATATTACTAGAGGGTGGCATTTTTTTTTTCCTATGTGAGATTATCAAGTGAAGATAATTTAAAATTATCATTATTTGATAAAAATATCTTCACTTATATTATGTTAATACTATAATATTTATATTATATAATTAATATGTTAATTATATTAATATTTCAAATAGATATTAGGTATAATAAATATTAATATTTTTATTATTAAACATATTATCTATGTTAATATGATACATCTATAATAATACTTAATACATTTCAACTATATATTTATATTAATTATTTATTATAATTATAATTAAATATTAATAAATATTAACTACTAATAAAAATTTAATAAATATTTATTAATTGCTAATAAGTCTAATGTGGCAATTTTTAGTAATCAATACATTTCATTTATTAATACATAGATTTATAAAACTTGTAATATATATTTATAGATATACAAAAAATATACTAAAATTTATTTATGATAAAAAATTATCCAGGGCACTATGAGCTTTACTAAGAAGTTGTTTAGAATATTCCTATTTGATGAGCAATGTTAAAGTTTATGGTATTCTAGACAAAGAAGATCATAAAATATTGGAGGAAAAATAAAATGGAGATATCCTAGCAAATGCCACAAATGAGCCAAGTTTTTTGGAATGAAATGTTGTTTGCTCTCATCAACTTTGGCTATGTCATTAATGGTGAGGGTTTCAATAATGAAAAAGAGTGATCAAAAGTTGGGTCTTGGTGCCAATGTTGATTAGAAGGATAGGGACAACATAGATAAAGGGCGAAGAGAAGGTAAGGTTAGTTTGGCTGGACAACCAATCTAACATGTTTTGTGTGCTAGAGTATAATGAAAGAGACAATATATTTTTTTTTTGTGGGGGGAGGCGGGAGGTAAGTAAGAGCGAACATGTTTTTATGTAGAAGAAGAATACCAAAAGAAAGAGGGTAGTGAGAAAGAAGGAAAAAGAAGACTGTGAAAAAATATTTTTATTATTTGTAAATGATCATCACCAATGTCATATAAGAGATGATGGTGGAGGAATCACGTTGTCATGAAATATAACATTAAAGATTTGATTGAGATTTTTTTTTTGATAAGTAATTGAGATTTTTTTAAATGCATGGGTGATATATAACGCAAATAAAGTTTCTGAGATCAAAAAGTAATTTTATTTAAAAAAGATATTTTGGTATTTTGATCATCTTTTCTCAACCTAATTTTAGAATAGTTTACTTTGCTGAAAAATTAATTTTCCTAAGAATAAATTTTTGGTGATTCCTTCATGCGGTTGCTCGCTGCGGCGTCAGGTCTCTTTCTCGGTCTCATTTCCTCGACGCTGCTGCACATAGTTGGTTTCCACGTCTGGCCCCAGAGAACTTATTCCCTGTCTACGGTTAGGTTCTGGGTTGAGGCTCTCCTGCTGACGGATCTAATTAAGATCCCAATACTTGGACTAACATTCGTCTTGGGAATTTTTTATTTTTAAATTTTAAAAAGGAAGAGATTGTGGTGTATCTGCCTTTGTCCCTGATGGGTTCATTTTATACCTTGGAGGTAGGATCAGAATAGTTTTTTTGTTAGCAAAAAAAGCCTCAAGACGGTTCACAAAGAGCCTATAACAAAGTCTGCGATGACGATAGAGTTCAATAAATTCAAAAACATCCAAATAAAATCTCAATAGTGAAGATATGTACGAGAGAAATCAGCACGGAGACTGATACGGCCCATAAATCATTGGAGAGGCCCATGAGCCGATAGAGGCTGGGGCGGAGCGAGCACATGCGGTAGCATGCAAGCCGACCATGGGTGTGTAGCCCAATACGGACGTGCATGAGCCGGCCTAGCCAGCGAGTGGGTGCTGGGTACCCCGATCCATCATGGACTGGCGTCCATGGCTAAAATCGTGGACTGCGAGAGCATTTCTTAAGTGCTTCTCATGGTCCACCATGGATTGAAGGTGGTTTCTCCGTATTTTTGAGGTCTGGTGCACGATCGGATGGCCGTCATCGCATGTGGTCTCGATCAGATGCTTGGAGGATTTGATCAGGCATGAGTGGGTGCAACAGAGGCGCGATCGAGCAGCCAGAGTGAGTCGCAGTAAAGATCGAATGGTCAGAATGAATTGTGGACTTCGATCAAGACTCTGATTCCGATTTGAACACAATTTTGGAGCTTTAAATAGCCCTGTGGGCAAACAGAGATAACGGACAGTCGAGAGAGGCTGAGGACTGAGGCAGTCGCAGAGAGTGCAACCTAGAGGGGTGTGCAGCAGCAGAGAAGTCGAGGGAGCTCGAGCAGTCGTCGAGAGAGAGTCCGGCAGAGTGTCGAGCGTGAGTAGTAGGCAGAGCCAATAGAGTAGCTGCAGAGAGGCATGATATAGTGGTCCATCACAGGAAGTATCCAGGGACATCGAGAACCTGGTATTGGCAAACCTGTGAGAGGATCTCTTGGAGGATTTTGAGAGAGCTTTTGTGAAGATAGCTTCTAGTTGAGAGAGGTGTGTATATGAGAGTTGAGAGTGGATGTTCTCCTCTTGTATTTATTTTTTTTTATAGTGAAGTTTGCATGTCCCATGGATGTAGCACTTGGCTATTCCACATACTTGATTGTGTAGCAGAGCAAGTGATATAACAACAATTGGTATCAGAGCTGGGTTGGTACCAGCACAGGTTACGATGATGGTGGTCAAGATCGAAGATGGAGAAAACAGACGCAATCAAGATAGAGATCTACCGCGAGGGTTGATCGATACTCTCTTGTGCAAGGAGGAGCCATTACATGGAGGATGCCAGTGAGAGCTCAATGCAAGGTGGAGCTCTAGGTGGATATAGATCGGACATGAGATAGAAGACTCGAAAGGATGATGAGCGACATCGCCAAATGGCTACCCCGAGCAGATCTCGAGTCAGAGGATATGATGGAGATGGGATCGAGCAGTCTGGCTCGACTCCCATGTTTACCATCCATGAGTAGCAGGCATTTGCCCCAGAGCATGGAGGCGAGATCCAAAAGCTCTCAAAATCAGATGGAGGCCAAATATTGAGTCGAGATGGAGATTGTTAGGAAAAATACCTCAAGATTCGATCCACAAGGAGTCCATAACAAAGTCCGCAACGACGAATGAAGTCCAATGAGCTCAAGAACAGTCCAAACGAAATCCAGATGGTGAAGATACGTTCGAGAAAAATCAGCATGAAGGCTGGTGCGGCCCATGGGCCAGCGGAGGTCATGGCAGAGCGGCCAGACTGACGGGAGCGAGCACGCGGCCCACATGGACACGTGCGGGCACACGCGGGCGGCCTAGCCAGCGAGTGGGCACTGGGTACCCCGATCCATTGCAGACCGACGATCCATGACTGGAGCCGTGGACCGCGAGAACATTTCCCAGGCGTTCTCACGGTCCACCTTGGACCCAAGGTGGTTTCCCTATATTTCTTGAAGTCTAGTGCACAATCGAATGGCCGTCATTGCATGCGGTCTCGATCGAACGCCTGGGAGGACTTGATCAGGCATGAGGGGTGCAGTAGAGGCACGATCGAGCAACCAGAGTGAGTTACAGTGAAGATCGAATGGTCAGAATGAATTGTGGACTTCGATCAAGACTCTGATTCTAATCTGAATGCAGTTTTGGGGCTTTTAAACAGCCCTGTGGGCGATAGAGACAAGGGACAGTCGAGAGGGGCTGAGACAGTCGGCAAAGAGCGCAGCCCAGAGAGGCATGCAGCAGCAGAGAAGCCGAGGGAGCTCAGGCAGCCATTGGGAGAGAGTCCAGTAGAGCGCCAAGCATGAGCAGCAGGCAGAACAGACGCAGGCAGAGCCCAGCAGAGCGTCAGACAGAGCAGCTGCAGAGAGGAATGATGTAGTGGTTCATCACAGGAAGTGTCCGGGGACGTCGAGGACCCTGATATTGACAGTCTTGTGAGAGGATCTCCTTGAGGGATTTTGAGAGATTTGTGAGGATGGCTTCTAGTTGAAAAAGGTGTATATATGAGAGTTGAGAGTGGGTATTCTCTTCTTGTATTTGTTTCTTTCTCATAGTGAAGTTTACATGTCCCGTGAAAATAGCACTTGGGCTATTCCACGTATTTGATTGTATTTCTGTTTTATTTCTTCTTTTTTTCTACTGTAATGGATGATATCGGATCCGTAATAAGTGGTATTAGAGCAATTGATATCACCATAGTTTTTGTTAAGTGAGGGTGCTGTCCACTAGCTAAAATCTTCCAATGTGCAGATAGAGCAGGCTAAAGTCATCCCTAGTGAGTGCCACTAGGACACAACATGCTCTGCTAGGGCGTTAGAACGTCAATAGAAGTTGTGAAAATGCACGCGTAGGTGCCTCTCATCTAGCTTTGCAATATTGTTATTATTTTTTGGATTGTGAGATCAAGGCAGTATTGTTTCATGTTTGGTAGAATGTGAAGGTAGAATGTTTTGTACTTGACAACGCATGAAGTTTTAAAAGAAAGCTAGTTTTCTTCCTATAACTAGTTCTGGAAACTAGCTAGGTGTGAGCAAGACAGATGCCATCCAGTATAGCCAAGATTGCTTGATCCAGTGGAAAAAGCCATCTATAACAACAAATGGCTCCATCTATAATAAAACTTGATGAAAATTGGTGCCAACTATTGTCCAACAATTGCTTTTAGCATTGAATTAGCTGAACCCCAAATGGATATCCCCTCTATTATAAAATTGTTGGACCTACCCATTTGCATGTGTTATGTCATCGTGGAAGGCTGGGAAAATATTAATATGCTCTCTGATGCCATAATGTCTATCTACTTCAAATATCATTATAGGATTAAGTAAACTTAAGTGATTGAGATGCGAAAATAGAATCAATGATGAAGAATAAAATTTTAGGCATGCATGCTGTGTGAAAGTGAAAATACTATTGAGTGATATGAAAAATCAATTGGCTCGAACCTCAAAATGTCACCCTCTTTCGCATGTCTTTTTATACCGCAGACTCAACTTTCTGCGGAAGCTATTCCTTCTTGCCTAAGCATAATAAAAGCTAGGGCACCTCGAAGAGTTTGTTGTCAACTTAATGATTTTAGGAGTCTTTACATCATATGCAAAATTCTGACCAATATAGAGGCCTATGTTGAAGGTGTGGGCTCGCCGTCTTCAATGAACTAGATTTTCCTTCTGTAGTCAGAACCGACAATATAATGACAATATAAGTCCACCAGGCTTGTCTTGACTAAGAGCTCTCGTCTTCATCTCCTAGTCATCAGTTAACGAGGGTTACATAGATAGGGACCTGGTTTGAAAATATTCTATGCTTTTCTTCAACAAAAAGAAAATGAATCTAAACCAATATGATGAAGTGGAGGTGGGTTTTGGTGCACTTGAAGTGTAAGGGTACTTCCACTCTCCATTAAATATATCTTAATGACTTTAACATATATATATATATATATATATATATATCTTAATGAGATATGACTCCCTCTTCACTTGATCTAAAGGTTATTTTCCTCAAGCATTAGGCGGCAGGCTTGCATCTATTCTTGACCATTGTGTCGCACCTACTCTTGATTAGAAAGTCAAATTAATCATATTTATTAGAAACATGTTAGAAATTGCCATGTATTTTTCTCTATATCAACCATCCTCATCATGAAAGAAAGCTATCTTGTTTTGAGATCAATGCGATCTTGACTCTTGTTACAAGAGACCTGCTGCATGCTTTCACCATGAATGGAGAACTTTTCAGCCATAGAGTAATTCATAGTATATCTCGGTAGCGGATAGGTAGGAACATCCATGAGAGTTTGAGAGTTCTGAGCTAAAAATATAATAATAAAAGGAAGATAACATGAGCTTATATATATATATATATATATTATGATGATGTTATCTTTGAAGAAGTTTTCTTTTTATAAAATTATTTTATTAAACAAAAATCTTGCTACTCACTTTGCTGGTTTGTGGACACATTTTATATTACTTTCTTCTCATTTTTTGTGCTAATAAGAGGAAATAATCCCCACCCTTTCTACTTTATACTCACCCTTTGAGAGCCAATTCGATCGGAGTCAAATCCTCGTCTCCTTTTTCAAATGGTAGGAAGCGATGCCATCCAAAGAAGCACTCCATGGTACTACACATTACCAATTCAAAAGAAATGAAGGATTCACAGTCCATTATTTTTTTGAGTATGAGATTTATAGGTTATTAAAACATATTTATTATTTTCTTCAATTTAGCTTGGGAGAAGGGGGAAGAAAGAGAAAAGGTGTCTTGCTATCATCCAATTCACTACAATAAACATTTTGAATCTAATATCCAACGACAAGAATCTTACCAATGTAACAAGAGACCAAGGACCAGGAAATTAGCATGGGCCATGCCAACTGCTACATGTGCTCATTAGCGATTCCAAATATCCTTTCAGATTTCCATCCCCTTTCCTCCCGTGTCAAAGGCGCGTAGAATCTACTCTTCCTCATTTTCTTCCGTTAAATAGAGACCATGGTCTTCTTAGTCTTGAAAAAAGTTGTATAAAATAATGGACATCATTATCCTCAAGAGGAAGAAGTGCAGCTGCTCTGAAACTCTAAGAAACCAACCTCTACTTAGTTGGTGATGATGCATGCTATTGTGGAGTCAAGCTAGATGGTGATTTTGCCGATTTGAATTTAGAAAGTAATGTTAGTTTCCAAACTTACCATTGTTTTAGGCAATAGTCTAGTATCTTCCTGGTTATTGAACTTCAATTTGATAAACTTAGAATTGAAAACAATATATCGAAAGCTTCGACAAAATACTTAATGATAAATATCTTCTCAATCCAATAACAACAAAAATTATTCTTGGACTTCACCTTTTGTCCAATCAGACGATCAGTCACTTGATAAATTAGAAAAAATAGACTTGAATCAGATTAGATGCCACCATCATTTAATTCACCTACATTCACACTAGCATACAGTAATTAATTGACCTATATCTAATCCAATAACAACAAAAACCTACTCCTCAATCCAATGACAACGAAACCTACTTCTTGGACTTCACTTTTGTCCACGTAGAAAAGACCAGTCAGTTGATAACTTTAAAAAATAGACTTGAATCGGATAAGATCAGAGCCACCATCCTTTAATCCGCCTACATTGACCACATGCTTGTCACTAGCATGCAGTAATTGACCTAGATCCTAATGCAGTAACAACAAAAACTACATACTCAATCCAATAATAACAAAAACTACTTCTTGGACTTCACCTTTTGTCCAAGCAAAGCAAGACTGGTCAGTTGATATAATTTTTTTTCTGAAAAAAACTTGAATCAGATAAGATCAAAGTCACCATCCTTGAATTCACCTACATTACATATGCTCGGCACAAGCATACAGTAATTGACCTATAACTAACCGCAATCTCAAGTCAACTTTGTTTTAAATAACAATGACTCAGGCCGTGCCATAGCAAGTTTAGACCACCTGCATTGCATCAGCGAAGTACAGAACATCACATAAACTTTGTGATGATCGATGATTTTTGATTCATAATCATGACATCAACATAAATAACATGAAAAAGCTTTCATTACATGTGTTCCAACCAGTATATATGTGTTGCACCTAATTCTCATATAACATTCGAGCCAGCTCTTATTGACATCATTTCAACAAGTTATTACATGAGGAATTATTATTCCATGATATTGATGTTAATGTATCATACGGCTAACTATACAACACCATCATCAACAACAATGATCATAAGACTATAACATAGTTAGATAAACTATGCCATAACTCAAAAAAGAAAATAGTCAAATGTTATTACTCATTGTTATTACTTCGAATAATAACTATTAAAACACATAACTTTAATTCAAAAAAAGGTCTTGAAAAGGTTTTTGGCTTCCCAAAAATCATTGAGGCAACACCACAATTAACCATGAGAATGGCTCATTGATTAATTTCATTTCATGGCATCTTTGATGAATGAGCTTTAAAACAACATATCAACGTATGAATAGCTTTCTCCTTTTGGAAATCAATTTCCTACAAACGTCTACGACAGATAATCATTTTGAGCTACCAAAAAAAAAAGAGCATTCACATCTTTAAAAGATTTGGGTTTGATGACATGATCAGCAAGCCAATGCGTTGTTCCAATATCCAGCTTCAAATTGCATCAATGCTTGCTACCGAACTGACCCTCCCCTCACTGGTATCCTAGGCAGGCACCATCTTAGGCAATGTCTCGTATGGGAAGTCTTGATATCCAGTGATGGCAGTGATCCTTATCCATGTGTTAGGCTGTGTAAGTGATCGAATGAGGTCATCGACTTCGGAACCAGAATATCTAGCATTTTCTTCAAAACCTTTTGGCAAAATGGGTGAAACACTAAGATGTTGAATTGCTATCGATCTGGGTGCTCTAGAATATCTAGGTGACTAATTAATAGTCCTTCGATAGTTCTTCTTCTTCTTGTACTAAAAATGATTATTTCTTTATCCAAACCTGTGCCAACAGAAAAAGGAGAAAAAAAAAAAAAAGGAAACAAAAGTTGCAAGGGGGTCAATTTATCGCATTTGAAGTTACATCAGCTACGGGAAGAGGACTACCTGTTCTTCAACTTCTGCAGGAACCGCACCATTGATCACAACTGGCTCTCCAATATACGTCTTCATCCTAGTTCCAACCAGTCAAATATTGTTTAGGATAATCTGTAAATCAAAATCCACACAGTCAAATGGGTATGACATTGATTAGCTGCCAAGAGAAACACTTTGAATAAGAATAGAAGCCTGAAGGACTGCAGAATGAACTAGAAGGTTTTTGAAGATAGTTTGAGTATGTTGGCTGATAGATAATTGAGTATGCCATATTTTAACACCTCACATTTTAAGATGTTTGATGTGTCAATACACCCACCAACAACATGGCATGTCATTTCACATATGATACTTAGTAATATTTCTTCAATAATTTTTCTTTTATCTACCGGTTACGTTTTTATTTGAGACTTTGCATATTGTAAATATATAAACACTACTGCTTTTTGTACACCAAGTCTTCCCACGAGAAAATATTAGAGGGTTCAAAAGTTGAACTTTAGAGACACTCCATCATGGCAAGTTTCCCATAACATTGATTCTTCATATATAAGAATAACATCTGTGCATATCAACATACGAGAAACACATTTGAATGAATAAATCTCCATTTTTTTTTTATATGGTAAAATCACGTTAGCAGTCTTTTGTCTCTAGGATTTTTCTTGTGGCTAAAGATTTTACCATAAACCTTTTGCAGTATTTCTTCATCCGGTTAAAGCATCATTGTGCTCGATGCCGTCGCTCCAGCATCGGAGGCGAGGTCGTAATTGCCGACATGCTCATTGATTCGAACTCTGCAGCGGGCACTCGGTCACATAACAGGGAGACTAACGTGCACCACAAGCCACAAAGGTGGCAACCGAACCCATGCAATTAGGAGAATCCTCCATCTTCCACAAAGGTAAGTTATCTGATGGCAAAAGATGCTATGCATGCGGCAGCTGTCGCTCAGGTTAAGGCCTATTAGAGTCCTTCAGGCGCTCTTCTCTACTCTACGTTCTCTGCCTTCCCCTAACCTTCCAGTTGTCCGGGGTCCTCGCTGCAATATTACGATGGGATGTTACAGTATGGTTTAGATGGGCTACAGGTCTTGGCTTTGACGTCCACAACTAGAGTCAGTACAATCTCTGGGTTCTGGGATTTTTGTTCATATCTTGTGTATAACTTGGCGGGATAATCACTGTTCCTGTAGTGTTTTGGTAGTCTGACCACCACTTGTACTGCCTTTTTTTTTTACGAATACTACTATGGGAATGGCTGCAAAAAAAAAAAAAGGCAGCATCATTTTGTCTCGTGTGTGTGCCCGTTTTGTGAGGGAAAAAGCACTCAAATAGCTTGGCTTACTTCCAACAGGATTCTCGTTTTGATGATCGGACTTCCATTTCAATCTAAAAGAAAATTCAAGTCTCAAAAAATAAGCATGCAAATGGCCAAACCAACAACCTAAGACAAATTCTAAACCACCTTCTCTCTCTGTCTCTGTACGTGTGTGTGTTTACTAGCATAGCTAGAAAAACAAAAGAACAATAAATGAGTACATGATACCTCTTTCATTTCAAATGAATTAGAAATAGCTAGGATAGCTGTGGCCCCTACAAAATGTTCAGTAACCAGATGGACAGCTTTTCCCAAATTCCCCTGCATGAACTATGGCGCACACCCTACAGTTTGAAGTGACGTAGGTCCTATAAACTCGTGGAAAATAAGGTCTCAGCTAGCATTTAGGAGACACCATCTGCTTCACCGAAACATGATTAGAACCAAACGTCAGAATTCCTTTCCCTCGAAAAGAAGTTGCTGATTTTCTTCTTGCTTCAAAATGTATCTCACCGCTTCTAGATCCCAAAATAATCCATCATATATTGCAAATTGAGTCACCCTCAACCTCTATCTTTCTTGCTCTTTTGTAACATTATAGATACTCTTATTATTGTCGGCACTGTCAGTGTAACCGCGGTTGACCATTGCGCTAGTTTCACTGCATCCACCGTAGTTAAATTATCACTGCTATCATCACCATAATTATTTTTTAAAAATAATTAATTATACCATATATATCTATATTTTAAAAAATAAATAAAAATTATTTCTTAAATTAAAAAAAAAATGATGCAAAACAATATTTTAGCTTGAAATTTCTATACTTCCCTTTCACCTTCCCAATGAAGCATTTATTTAATAGCCATCTCATCTTTCCCAATGATTAAGCTCGCTCATGCATTGGTCTCATGGGTTGAACCAGCACATGGGCCGGACTGGGATCAAAAAATATCAATTTGTAAATAGCTCTGGTTTGAAGCCCAATTAAAATTGGCTATCGTTTAGGCTCAAGATTTGGCCCATCATGAGCTCTATGTTCAACTAGCATTTTCCTGCATATGTAAATCTTTAGAATGGAGATGCAAAATATACGATCGATCCCCTGGTAACTAAACTCGTCCGAGCAACTAACGTGGTGTACGTATCCATAGATTCACCCTAGAAAGTGAATTTATATAAAAGATTTCTCAAATATATGTGAAATCCTAACTTGTTTTCCGGTGGACCGACACGGTGTGGGCGTCGGACGCGACGCTTCTCGGTACAAAATTCCCGGCACTAGATCCGGACTGCAGCCCATGCTGCATGGGACTGGATAGAGGGTCCGTTTTAACCTTTAACGCTCACGTGCTTCGTGATTCGTGAACCACGCAAGCGTTCGGGTCCACCGTTCACCAGACTCTTTTAGATGGTCCCACGGAACTACACGGCGATCACACCATTGATCATGTCCCGCGATGCGTGAGAAACGTAGCCAGATCGGACCGGTTCTAGTTCTCCAAACCGAAGCCGCTCCTTCTAGTCCTGGGCCCTGGTCTTTTGCTTATTTAAAGCGGCAGCTCTCACGGGCGGCTGCTTTCGTCCGGCGGATTTGGCGAGGGAATCTTGTTTTAGGGTTTTGCAGCGATGGGGAAGGCGAAGAAAGGCCCCAAATTCGCCGTCGTGAAGAGGCTCGTGAGCTCCAAAACCCTTAGAAAGTGAGCAAATCCTTTTCTTGTCTTCCCTTCAGTTCTCTCTTCTCTAGATTAGCTTCTCAAACCCCCAGTGTTCTCAGATATAAGGAAGAAGTTCTAAACCCGAAGAAGAAAGATCTCGAGAAGGACAAGCTTCCCCGGAACGTGTAAGCAATTGCCGTTTTCTCTACTTCCCCCTGGAATTCTTCTTTTTTTTTTTTCTTATGTTGGTTGGTGTTTGATAGGCCGGCCGTTTCTTCAGCTCTGTTCTTCAAGTATAATACTGCACTTGGCCCGCCTTACAGGGTCATCGTGGATACTAACTTCATCAACTTCTCTATACAGAATAAGGTAAGCTTTGCCCAACAATTTTGCTACTTTCTTGATTTACTATGTCTATTTCTACAGATTTTAAATGGAACAATGTTAGACATAAAAAAGTTGGTTTTATAATGACCTAACTCATTAAGGAATTTGTTCACACACTTATTGGGTGTTCGATAAGGGTTTCCTCTTCTTCATGGATATAAAGAAAGGCTAAGAAGTGATAAGAAAAGTTAAATAAAAAAAAAAAATCTTAATGCGCAAATTCCTTGAGATATTTCCTTTTTTTAGAAAAAAACTGGAAGAAGAGCTTTTTAGTCTAAAGTGGCTCAGGCAAAGTTGAAGATGTCTCTCTGCACAAACAATACAAGGATAGCTTGCCAAATCTAAAGTTTATTCAGTTGTGTTCTTAATTATATCAAAAGTATTGGTACTAAAGCTGAAGCAGCCTTTAGCATAAACCAGCATGATATCCAACCTATCATCCTCCATCTAATAGACTTGCTTCTTTTTCAATTGAATCCACCAAATGGCAAATGGAAGAAGCTTCTTTTGAAGAAATTCTCTCACCACAGCCAACCGTCATGTTTATCAATAAGACTAGAGCTTCATGCTAAGGTGATCATTTCCAACACTTCACCACTGTAGCCAGGTACTACCACTTGCACTTTCCATTTGATAAACATTTAGGGGCGGTCTTACATTCTTTTTTGATTCTTGGCCTCCTCTGCACCCTATAAATATACCAAAGATTACATCAAGATGCTTCTACACTCATCCCTCACTCCTGACGTTCTATCCTAGTGATCATAATAAATTAATTGTCATGATATGACATACAGAACTTGCCAATTGAAGCAATCTTCTCGAACAACAAAAATATTTTGTTGACTTCAGGATACTCCTTTCTTTTGTTCATTGGATATTATCCTGCCAAGACCTTAAATTAACTAAATTATTAAAATAATCACTTTTCATTTAAAGGTTATGACTAGTTTTTTTTTAAAAAAATATAATCTTGAGGTGGCAAGTACCAAAGCTTAGGCTTTAATGGACGTTCAAAGACCGGATATTAATTATGTTAACCACACCATCTATTTTGTGACATTAGGAGCCACCCACAATTCCATGAGATCAAATAAGTGTCTTATCTTTTGAGGTGATGTTGAATTCTGACTGCACAGCTACCATTATTGGTGGTGGTATTCATGATATATAGTTGATTTTTCAAAAGGAAAACATGTCTGCCCCTCCAAAGCTCTAGTTGGATTCATAGGTCTTGCAAATGTGGCAAGTGTTCATTTGTGAAAATATCCTTTGCAATAGAGGTCACCAATGTCAGTATGTTTCCTCAAGATCTAGTTCAATACCTCCTTTAGGTGTAGTAAATGGGCCTCCAAAATTCTCTACTAGTGTGTAGGCAATTGATCACCCATGTGAACATGTAGTTGTTCAGTGTAACAGTTATCGTAAACAGGTTGGGTCCAACTATTGAATGAATCAATGCCAGTGACTTCTATACTATTCAAAATAATGTTTTCCATGTTGGTTGGCACTGTTACATATTGAGCATACCGTATTGTACCGGTACTAAAATAGTACACGGTACCAAGGTGTACTAGTACACGGTATGCCGAATGGGCCTCCATATCGAACGTATTAGCACAGTAACAGGATGGTACTAGTATGGGGTTTAATACCTGGATGGCAAACCTTGATTCAAAACAATAGACATGAGTGGAACTATATCATTGGTCGACGTTAACTCTTTGCAATAGCTGGTTTTAATAGTAATTTAGCTTTGAGACAAGCATATAATGGGATCTTGGGTCTTTGGAAGTTTCATGGGGCATGAGTATGTTTTTCATTCTTTATCTTTAGCTGTTTGCACTTTTTTTTTGTTTCAGGCACCATCCAGTTAAATCTTGATGAAACTTGCTAAAAGCATCATGTCTGAATATTTAGGTAGTTGCCATATGTTTTAAGGTTACCAAAGATGCTACTCCTTGATAACAAATATTTCTGCTACTTATTAAGAAGCATGCTGGAAACAGGGAAAATAAATAAATTAAAAAAGAGTCAGTCAAAGAAGCAGTGGCCTCCCATTATGGATGGTAAAAGTGTTGGCTAGCAAACTTCGTTGGTACAGGTCTGTGCCACGAAGAATAGAGGAGGCTTTGATGGTTTTGGATTCTATTGTAAAGGTTGGAAAAAGGAAGGGGAGTCATGAAAAATAATGGGAAGTAGCATGAGAATATTTGAAGAAGTTATAAATGATCGAGAATTGTTTTGATTGTAGGGCCAAAATGGTGACGGTGGATTGGCATGTTCTTTTCCAGATTAATGGTAGAGTTTATTGATTATTTGTTATATGGTTCCATATACCTTAGTAACCTTATCAATGGCAAATATTTCATCTAGGTGGTCTTAGTTATGTGTTTCAAATTATCATTCATTGATATTCGAGTACTTCCTGTGACTAGTTATCAACCTGATTTGGTTGGTGAGAATGTTGGTTTACCATAAAACTACTGAAACAACTACCTAGGATTCCATGAGATTTGGTAAGAGTCTGGGTTCTAGATGAGGGAAAAAATATTATTTGGTATAGATAACAATTGTTGTCTTTGAAGTTTGAAGCACAAACTATCATATGAGACCTACTAAAAAGATTCTGTCTTATGTTATTATGCTAATTTATTGTCTTGATGTTCGCACTATGAATGATGCTTGTGTTCTCATGCAGTTGGATTTGGAGAAGGGAATGATGGACTGCCTCTATGCAAAATGTGAGTCGACACAAATCCTAGCAGTTTGTTTCATTTAATTAATTTTTTCATCTTGTATGTGCTGCTTGGTACAAAAACCTGGGATTTTTGTTTTGATTTATTGCATCTTTTGTTATTGGGTTGTCAAGGTACTCCTTGTATCACAAACTGTGTTATGGCTGAGCTTGAAAAACTTGGACAGAAGTATCGTGTGGCTCTAAGGTAAGAATGGTTCTTCCTCTTTGGTCTGACAAGCATGGTCATTTTCTTGTTACATGTGGGCTTAAATAATTTGTTCCTCTTGCCTTATCATGATTGCAAACTGTAAGATTGCATGTTTCGGTGCACATGCAAATCCCTAATAACCTTTGCAGCAATTTGATTTCCTGTAAGCATTGTGCCTTCTCTGTTTTCATGACAGGATTGCCAAGGACTCTAGGTTTGAGAGACTACCCTGCACGCATAAAGGAACTTATGCTGATGATTGCATTGTTGAAAGGGTCACTCAGGTAATATTGAGTGCATATCTACTTTTCTTTGCATCAAAACTTGCTATCTTTTATCAAAATGATAATCTGGCAGGGCTCTCCTTAAGGTATTTTATCAATCTTACTTTTTGAGAAGTTGTGATCGTTTATCTTAGGATTTTGATTTACTTAATTATACACAACCACCTTTATTCTGAAAGAATGCGAGGTGTATTTTCTAAATATTTTTTCATATTATTGTTTATTCCATAGTATGCCATAATACCTGGAACTCCAGATATTTGTGAATGTGTGCACACGCTTGAATGTGTTGTGAGGTTCAGAGTGTTAGTAATGTTAAAAAAATATGTTAGATCAGGGGAAAGAATAGTGAAAATACAATTCAAACCATAGATTCAAACTAAAAGAACGACCAAAAAAATTAATATTGTCAAGTGAATGCAACAGAAGTGCTAAGAAAGGAAGAACTTGTTTGAACTTGGAGAGAATTATGTGAGGATTCTGGTTATGTATTTCTTTTAGAGTATGTAGATTAATGTACATTACCTATGGGTGTTTTACTAAAATAATAATATTTATTGGGTTGCACCAATTATAGCCAATTGTTAAAGGCAATTTTCTATAAAAGCTCATTTCCACCTAAGTATACTAAGCGGGGCAGCCACTTATTAAGATAGCACTATCATCTTGCCAAAGTAAGTGTTCACTCTAGTAAATAGAGTGAGAATCACACTGATTAGAAGAATTATGTGGTCTCTTTCTCTCCATCACAGGGTGTATTGGTTGGGTCCAGATATGGTGTCTGGTACTGAGACCGCAACCGTATTATTGTTTGAGCTTTGAATCGTGGCAGCAATGTGCCCTTTTATTCTACTCAGTGTTGCTTATCATGTCCCTACAAGCTTGCAAACTAATTACTCTCATTTTCTTATGGGCTTTGTAATTGTTTTTATTCCCTTTACTAAAGCATTAGTTGCATTTTTTTAATCTATGATATGCTTACCATAGACTACAAGGTTCGAGAATGCTATGTATTTTGATTGTGTTTTACCTCTCTTACTATTAAGAAGTGCTTTCTTCTCTCAAACAGCACAAGTGTTACATTGTTGCTACCTGTGATAGAGACTTGAAAAGAAGGATACGCAAGGTATGTGTGGTTGGTAGATCCATTTTTATCATCTAAAGCTCTTCTAATTGTACCAATGGAATGAACGTGACGTGTTGGGCAGATTCCTGGAGTGCCTATCATGTACATTACACAGCATAAATATTCAATTGAGCGGCTGCCAGAAGCCACAATTGGTGGAGGTAGGCTTTTTATTTTTTTTTTTCCTTGTTAAGTTAATGTTTATGATTTTTATTATATAATTTCTTTTCTTTGGAAAGATTGTTTTCACTTCTCATCTAATATTCTACATCATCTCTACCAAATAAAAACGAAAAATTTCAACGCAAAGTTTCCTTTTTTTTAACTCAAAGGTTAATGTTGGATGTTCCATGCAGCTCCAAGAATTTGATGGCAAGGGTACTCTCAGCAAGTGGAGCCATCTCTATTTTATGTCAGGTGCCAGCTGCTGGTTATTAGTTCCTTTGTTTTTTTTTTTTTTGTATGTCTTTTCTGGAGGGAAAACTTTGCAGTAGAATTCATACTTTAGCGTCTGGATATTGCTGTCTTGCTGATGTAGCTAACTATTTTCCTGCCTGAAATCTTAGTCGTTCATAATGTTTGATCTTTCGTATGATTTATTGACATCAAGAAGAAAATGGAGTTCATAATTGGCACCTTTCGTTTGACTATATGCTGTGTTCAATCACCCAAATGCAGTTGAAAGTTTTTGCATGCTTGTTTTTCTTTTCATTTATAAAATATGAAAAAAAAGTGCATGTACTTTTGGAGTCAGCTCAGTTCATAATTATGCAATTTTTCATACTAAACTTCGAAATCATGGCTTCTGTTGCCTATGGGAGAGACTAGAAAAATTAATCAACCTTGTTTATAAGCATGTAACTTAGGGTCGTAATATTAGTATAATCTTCCAAAGCAATTGTTTAACTGCACTTATTTTTAGAGAAAAGAAAGGGTAGTTTATACCATCATTTTTGCCATGTAAACAAGATTTAAAGTTACTCTAGTATACAAAAATTTGTCCATATTATGACAAGATCCTCCAAGGAATCAAATCCACATCTCAATTGGAGAGGGTTTCTTCCCAAGCGGATCAGATTCTCTGGCAGGGTTCGGATTATTTTGAATAGAATCCCGAGAGAAAACTCAGCATGTGGACTTTTCAGCTTTTGAAAGCATAAATTTTCTGGAACTCCGTAAAGCTTTAAGTTTTACTGTCAATTATAGGAAAACTTATCTTGATGTGACCTAGAGTCTTGTTTTTTGGGTGTAGCTAGTCTTGTTTTTGTTCAAAATGAGATTTATGGTCGGAAGTTACTGTTGAAAGAACTATATTTGTAGGGCTAAGACCTAGTTGGATGAGAAGTGGACAAGTAATGTTGAGGTTCTGGATGATTTCGTTTTGATCAGACAATTAATGTTTAATCAGTCTAGCAAATCTATTTGATAATTGTGTATCAGGTTCAACTTAATGGATCTGAAGCATGTTAGGCAGAACTCCAATCTTGAATGCTGGTCCATATCTGTTTGACGACCAAAACAGGTCATTGTCCTGTGAAAGGTGAGTAGATTGGGATTGAACAAGCAACATTAGCGAACAGATCAGTGGGAAAGTCCACAACGATTCATGACAAGGAATTGAAAGCTAGATCCGTGAGTTCTACGATCTTCCAGCTCACTGATAAAAAACTTAGGCTTGGAGCAATTACCTTAGTAGAAGTTTTTCAGAAGGTACAATTGAGGAAGGCAACACGCAGTGAATAATACCTTGAATATCAGTAAGAATTTTCATCAAAAAAAAAAATGAAAAAGGAATATCAGTAAGAATTTGCGTTTTGTAATTTTGAGCACCAAAAGTAGTTTGTCTTTTCATCAATGGAAGGTACGCCAAACCATACCTATATAGTAATATGTAAAAGATGAAGCTTAATAAAATCAAATTGTTGCGGCTAATCCCCTCGTCGTCTGGTCGTCGGGAACGAGCGCCTGCAGAAAGAAAGTCCACACTGATCGGAGAGGGCTCCGGCGGGGATCTTCCGACGGTCAAGTCAAGGAGGAGACTGGGCAACAGTGAAATGAAGACAGAGCTCAATCGAGAGAGAGAGAAAGGAGCAAGCCTGAGAGTTTTCGAAAAGTCCTCCTACACTGTTGCCTTCCCCGATATATATAGTAGAGCCGTCATTAATGACGCGGACAATTGAAGAATTGTCAATTCACTGTAGACTGTCAGAGTCGCCGTGAAGGTGTCACATCATCGTGGGCTGTCAACTCGCTAGGGTTGACCCATGCCTTAGGTGGGATAACGCCCTTAGGCGGTAGTGCCGTATGCTGTTGTCAGGACTGACAGTCTCTGGCGGTAGTACGACGATTGGAGAAGTCGATCAACCTTAGGTCGGTGGCCAGTTGAGGGGCGTCGGGTGAAGATTCGGACCCCTCCGACTGTCAGTCGGGCACGTCGCGGGGGCCGGACACTGGACCCCCCGATGTAGCCGGTCGGGAGGGCGGAAAGGGTCTGCCCGACCGACATACTCTCGGTCGGTCGGTCGATCGGCTGGTCGGTCGGTCGGTATATCCCAACAGATGCCCCCCCACTCCCGAGCCTGATGTCGTATTAGCCCGCGTCTCCACGCAGGCGGGACGTTGGGCGAAAGGAGTGGATTCCTCGCTGCATCCAGGACCAGATTGGCCGACTTCACCGGCGGATGGTTCGGGCAGGTCGATGTCGGGTCCCGTTGTCCGATGATGGGACGTCAAACAATCTGGTGCCAGGCGATCGGGTGCCGGACGATTCGGTGTCAGACGATCGGGTGCCGGACGATTCGGTGTCAGGTGATCGGGTGCCGGACGATTCGGTGTCAGGCGATCGGGTGCCCGGTGCCTTTTGGGGAACGCAAACTGCCACCCAGCGTCGGTTCTGGGGGCGCGGGGCGCTGTCAGGTGTCCCATCGGGAACGCGAATCACCGCGGGCGATTTAATTCCGGATCGCGGTCCTTCCGCCACGTGTCAGGGGTTATCGGGCCGGCATCCTTCGCATTTAATGAAGGCGGCGTGGCCTTCCCGGGATGGGTGCGCCGAACTGCCAGGCCGAAAGGGGGCCTGGATGCCACCACGCGTCGTCCATCCGAGAACTCTCGGTCGGCGCGGCGTCATCTCGGCCGTTGAATGGCCCTATATATATAGAGCCATTGGTGCTTGAAGCTTCGTTCCTGACGGTTTGCTGTGGAGACTCTGCCCAAGTGGTCCTTCCGTCGTCGCCGGCAGCTGCCTCCTCTTCCGCTCTCGCAAGGGTCCACTCGGGTTCGTGCTCCTTCCTGTTTTGCCCTAGCTTTCCTTTAAACCTTCTTTCTTCCTTCTCCTTCTCCTTTGGTCTTGTCTTCCTCTTGGTTTCGGTGTTATGGCCGGAAACTCATCTCAGGGAGCTCGGTCGGGAAACCCGACCGATGACCCTCGGTTGACTCCGGAAGTTGAGATTTCCTCGCTTTCGGGGCCGAATGTTGATCGGCTTCGGGATCAGTATCGTATCCCGGAGCAGTTCCAACTTTCCGCCCCAGGGGTCGGCGGGTTAACAACCCACCGACGGGCCAGGTGGCACTGTACGTCGAGGACCTCCGGGCTGGTCTTCGGCTTCCGATTCCGAAGTTCGTCCGGAATCTGCTGGATTATTACGGACTTTGTCCGGCGCAACTGGCACCGAACTCTGTTCGGCTAATAATCAGCTTCGCCTTGTGTCAGCTTCTGCCGACCAACCCTCATATCTCTCTCTTCCGGGCATTTTTTGTCCTCCGACCCCATCCTAAGGCCCGAGGGTGGTGGCTCTTCAACCCCCGGAAGGGTCTTTCCTTCATCACTGGCCTTCCATCGTCCATTCACGGGTGGAAGAACCAGTTTTTCTTTGTTTCTTCTCCTTCTCCCTGGGGCTTTCCTTTTCATTGGGGCGCGCCCCGAACCGAGGCGAACGAGAACAGTCGGGTGGAGGCGGACGACCGGGAGGACTTCCACCGACTCAAGGACATGTCGGTCCTGAAGCAGAGGGAGCTTGTTACCGAACAAGCCCTCTATGACGCTGGCCTGAGCTTGGTCCCCCGTCTAGGTATCGCCCGATCCATCGGTTGTCTTTTTATTTGGCCTTCGTTCTCGTGCATATATTAATCCTTCTGTCGGTATCGCAGGGACACCACCGAAGATGAGGCCGACCGACGCTGAAATCCGACAATATGCGGCGAGGAAGAGGCCGGCGTCGGGGGTCGGATCTTCACGACCGCCGAAGAAACCCTCCGCAGCGGCGCCGACCGTCGCGGCGTCGGCGACCGATCAGTCAGAGCCGGTGATCGCACTCTCGGCTTCGACGGTGCAACCGGAGGAGTGGCCGGCGGAGGAAGCGGTTGAAGGAACGTTGGCGGCTTCGCCGACGGGAGTGGCGTCGGACGCCGTTCGAGAACCCGAACGCCATCCGACGGTGTCTGTAGCTGCAACGGGGGTGCTGCGTCAAACTCGAGCATCCCCTCCTTACCGGATCCACTGGCTGGGGTAGCCGATCGGGGGAAAGCCCCGATGGACCCCGCTGATGACACAAGGTCGGGGAGTCGCACTGCGCCGCCTGGTGCTCAGTTCCCGAAGGAGCGTCGGCGCTGGCCGACCACAACCTGGCCAGGAGGCTGTGCCAGGGGATCCTCCTCCCAGCCGATGTGGAGGTGCTGAGGTCTCGACAAGTGACCGAGATGCTATCTTCGTTCTACCCGACCATGGTTGGGGTAAGTTCTACTTCGCCTCCTTTTTCCTTAGCGTTTTCATTACTTCATTTTCCTGACGTAGTGCCCGTTCCGCAGCTGATCTATACCATGTTCGAACTCGAAGTCGGGTACCGGAGGTTCAGAAACGTCCGGGCGGCTTGGAAGGACAAGGCGGCGGCCGTCGAAGCCGATCGGGCGATGTTGGTCGAACACCTGAAGCAGTCGACTGATCGGGAGGCGAAGTTGGTGGACGAGGTCTCTCGTCTCGGGTCCAAGCTCAAGTCGGCCCGAAAAGAAGCCAAGCGCAAGGGTCGGACTGCGCACCGTCTGCGGCGCGAGCGGGACGGCGTCGCCGCCGAGCTCGAGGCCGAACGCGGGCAGCTCCGGGTCAGCCTGGAGAAGCTCGCCAAGGCTGAGGAGGACCTGTCGATTGCCCAGCCGACGCCGACATAGCGAAGGCAGAGGCGGAGTCGGCAAAGGACTCTCTCGATCGGGCGGAAGCGGAGGCAAGGTCGGCGAAGGAGTCGGCGAGTCGGGCGGTGGACGACTTTTGTGGCTCCGACTGGTATCGAGAGGAGCTACTGGAGTCCGGCTTCGCGTCGTACCGGGTGGGGTACGAGGATGGTCGGGACGCAGTCCAAGCTCTGTACCCGGAGCTGGACCTCAGCAGCATCATCCCACCGGGGGTCGAAGATCAAGCCACGGAAGAGATGGCCGACCCGTCGTCCGGAGGCGTCGCCGTGGCGGGAGGGGCCGTCCCGGAGCAGATTGCCGAAGGAGAGACGGCCCTTACTTCTGGTCAGGCCCCGACCCATGATCCGACGCCGACCGCCAGTCCAGCACCGACCGACGATCCTGCTTCGGCCGTCGACCCAGTGCCGATCGCGGTGGATACACCGGTCATCCCCGAGCTTCCGTCAGTCGAGGAGATCGACTCCGAAGGATGATCGTGGCCTCGTCTTCTTTTATCATTTTTGTTTTTCTTAGCACACTTGTAACCGGGCTTCGGCCCGATTTTGTAACCGAATGAACTTAAGAACTTTCTAGTTTCTCTTTCGACTTCCTTTTCTTGCCTGCTGGGATGTGCTTGTAATCGCAGGGTCATAAGGTCGGAGGGAACAGCCTTGGCGTGCCGCATTAGGACACCCAATCGTCATCCCGAGTCGTTAGTTGAGATAGTCGGCGGTTCAGTGTGAGGTGAGCAAGACGAACCCCGACCACTGATCGCCCGTCTTAGGATCTAGACCAAACATCCATCGTTGGGCCGCAAACCGAATGCCAGAGTCGAACGCACGCCGTCCTTTCGTAAGTCGGGGGTCGACCGTCCTTTCGTGAGTCGGGGGTCGACCGTCCTTTCGTGAGTCGGGGGTCGACCGTCTTTAGGGCACGAGCGCGCTGAGTCGGCCGCACTGGCGGAGTCGAAGGTCGTTCGTGGAGAAGAAAGTCGACTGACCTTCGTGCGCATCCCGGTGACCCGAATGTCGTCCGATGTGATCGGTCAGACTACGTCTGTTACATTGTCGCGCGTAGTCGATGCGTCTGGTCGGGAAGACGGTGGCAAGTCGAGTTCCCCTCACCCAGACTTTGGTCGGACGCTTGTGTAGCGCCGTGTGATAAACGGTGGTAAGCTGAATACCCTTCGACCGGCTTCGACCCAGTCGGTAAGTCGCGAACGCAGCATTGGTTGCGTTGGCGTTTTTGCCTTTCCCGGTCGGAGCGGGGTTGGCGAGTTGGCTGATCGTTCTGCCCGAATGTTCTAGCCGAAAGTTGTAGAAGGAGTGTAACTCCCGCTTTCGCAAGCGCGTCGGTCCTTCAAACGTTCGACACACCGTCGGCGGTCAGTCCGACGATCCGCAGCAGAACGTTAAGTTCGTGTTGGGACGTCGGGGGCTTGCATTCCTTGGTGAGCACCGAACCACAGTCGAAGGGCCGAAACTCCAGGCTCCGAAGTTTAAACTGAGTTCGTATTCCAAATGGGGGGAGGTACAGATTTCACTGATGATACAACCTCAGATTGTCGGCATTCCAGGTTCGGGGGATGGTTTTCCCTTCCAGGGTTTCCAGTCGGTAAGCTCTCGGTCCGTAGGCGTCGGCTACCTTGTAGGGTCCCTCCCAGTTTGGGGACAGTTTTCCCTGATCCAAGGGTTTTGAGACTTCCGCCTTCCTCAAGACCAGGTCTCCAGGTCGAAAGAGCTTTGGCTTTACCCTGGCGTTGTAATATCGAGCCACCTTTTATCGGTAAGAAGCCATACGAAGTTGTGCCTCGCGTCGGAGCTCGGGTAAGAGGTCCAAGTCGGCCCTCCGACACTCGGAGTTATCCAGCTCACGATATTGCTCGACCCTAGTCGATGGCAATCCGATCTCCAGCGGGATCATGGCTTCTGTTCCATAGGCCAAGCTGAAAGGTGATTCTCCGGTCGGGATACGGGGTGTCGTCCGGTATGCCCATAGGACGGAGTTCAGCTCTTCGACCTAGAGGCCTTTGGCTTCGTTCAGTCGGGTTTTGAGCCCGTGCAATATGGTCCGGTTGGTCACCTCGACCTCGCCGTTGGACTATGGGTGCCCGACTGAGGTTAGTCGGTGTGTGATGTGAAACCTCGCACAGAAGTCTCTGAAGTCCTGGTTGTCGAATTGTCGCCCATTGTCGGTAATGATGGTGTTCGGCAGTCCGAACCGAAAGATGATGGACTTTTGTACGAAGTCTTCCATCTTCCGCTCGGTGATTTGTGCTAAGGGTTCGGCTTCCATCCATTTAGTGAAATAGTCGATCGCAACAACGATGAATTTTCGTTGTCCGGACGTCGGGGGAAAAGGTACGAGTATGTCGATTCTCCACTGGACGAAGGGCCATGGGGCGACGACCGGAGCGAGCTGGCTGGCGGGTCGGTGTTGTATGTTGGCATACTTCTGGCATGGCTCGCACCTCCGAACCAATTCAGTAGCGTCTTTCTTTATAGTGGGCCAGTAGTAGTCCTGTCGCAGGACTTTGTAAGCCAAGGACTTGCCCCCCAAGTGATCGTCACAGATTCCTTCATGTACCTCTCTGAGGGCGTAGTCCGCGTCGGTCAGCCCCAGGCACTTCAGCAAGGGAAGAGAGAATGACCTTTTATACAGTCGGCCGTTGATCATTACGTACTGGGAAGCCGCCACCGGAGTCGTTTGGCCTCCGCAGGGTCTTCGGGGGTAGATCCGTCGGTCAGGTACTGACCGATCGGGTCCATCCAGCTCGGCTCCGCCACTAATTGCAGTACTTCCCCGACCTCGTCGACGTTCGGCCGTTCAAGACTTTTCACGAACGTCCGGCCCAAGGCGCAGTAGTCGGACGTCGCGAGCCTGGAGAGCACGTCGGCTCGAGCATTTTCCGTTCTGGGGATGTGGGAGATCTTGAAGTATTCGAAGGGCGCCACGAGATCTTTTACTTTTTGGCGGTATTTGACCAGGGTTGGATCTCGTGCTTCGAACTCACCTTTGATCTGCCAACGACCAGTTGGGAGTCGGAGAAGACTTTGAGTCGGTCAACCCCGAGCTCCAATGCTAATTTCAAACCTGCGACGAGCGCCTCATACTCGGCCTGATTGTTGGAGGCCTTGAAGTCGAATCGGAGGGCGTGCTCAGTAACCACCCCCTCCGAATTGGTGAGTAGGAAACCGGCCCCGCTCCCCTGATCATTGGAAGCTCCGTCGATGTGCAACACCCAGGTCGAATCGGGGTCACAGTCGCGGGTCCCGACCTCCGCCGGGCTCCCCTCCCCCGATAGTAGGTCGGTCGTCGGGCATTCAGCGATGAAGTCGGTCAGAACCTGAGCTTTGATGGTAGGTCGCGGTGGTATTGGATGTTGAATTCGCTCAGTCTCATGGCCCATTTCGCCAGCCTTCCTGATGTGTCGGGGCGGTGCAAGATGGCTCTCAGGGGCTGGTCGGTGAGGACCACGATGGCGTGTGCCTGGAAGTACGGACGGAGCCGCTGTGCCGAAATGACTAGAGCGAAAATCATTTTTTCTGCTTTCGTGTACCGAGTCTCGGCTTCGTGGAGCACCTTGCTGACATAATATATCGGTTGGTGGACCCGGTTCTCGTTCTCTCGGACGAGCACCGAACTAACTACCTTCGGGGAAGTAGCCAGGTAAAGGTACAGGACCTCCCCGACCTCCGATCTCACGAGGAGCGACGGAGAGGCCAGGTACCTCTTCAGTTCTTCGAAGGCTTGCCTGCATTCGTCCGGCCAAGAAAACTGCTTGGCCTGTCGCAAGGTTTTGAAGAACGGGAGGCATCTCTCAGCTGACCGAGAAATGAATCGGCTGAGTGCGATGATCCTTCCGTTGAGTTGCTGCACCTCCTTCTTGGTGTCCGGGTGTCGCATGTCGATGATAGCCCTGATCTTCTCGGGGTTAGCCTCGATTCTCCGTTGTGAGACAAGGAATCCTAAGAACTTCCCCGAGGTCACCCCGAAGGCGCACTTAGTTGGGTTCAGCTTCATCCGTTGTCGTCGTAGAGTGCGGAAGGTTTCTTCGAGATCCCGGACATGATCCGGGATCTGCGTACTCTTTACCAGCATGTCGTCGACGTACACTTCCATGTTGCGCCCTATCTGATCTTTAAAGACCTTGTTAACCAGCCGTTGGTAAGTGGCGCCAGCGTTCTTCAGTCCGAACGGCATTACTCTGTAGCAGTAGAGGTCCTTGGCGGTCACAAAGGCGGTGTGTTCCTCATCCTCGGACGCCATCTGGATCTGGTTGTACCCTGCGATGGCGTCCATGAAGCTGAGCAGTCGGTAGTCGGACGTCGCATCCACCAGCTGATCGATCTTCGAAAGTGGAAAGCTGTCCTTTGGACAGGCTCGATTCAAGTTGGTGTAGTCGATGCAGATTCTCCATTTTTCGCTGGCTTTTTTCACCATCACCACGTTGGCGAGCCAATCGGGATAAGTGGTCTCCCTGATGAAGCCCGCCTCGAGTAGCTTATCCACCTCCTCGTCGATGGCCTTCTGTCTTTCTGGAGCGAAAGATCTTTTCTTCTGCCTTATCGGCCTCGCTGATGGGTCAATGTTGAGTCGATGGGTCATCGTCTCTGGGGGAATTCCCGGCATATCCACCGCCGACCAAGCGAATACGTCGGTATTTGCCTTCAGTAGCTCTGTCAAACGTTGCCGCTCGGGGTCGGGTAATTGAGACCCGACCCACACTTTTTGGTCGGGGTTCCCTGCTATCGCGATGGGAACGAGCTGTTCGGCCGGTTCGCCCCGCTCTTCTTCCTCCCGTTGGTCCAGCTTGTCGGCCGTCAGGGGACCTTTCGATTCATCGATTTGAGCGGAGATCTGAAAGCATCGACGGGCGAGGTGTTGATCTCCGCGCATCTCCTCGACGTCGTTTTTGGTCGGGAACCGAACCAGGAGATGATACGTCGAAACTATCGCCTTAAGGGCATTCAGCCTGGTCTCCCGAGTATGGCATTGTAGGTCGAGGGCACCCGGACGACCGCGAAAGTTAGGAGGACCGTGCTTCGTCGCGGTTCGATACCGACTGTCACGGGCAAAGTGACTTCTCCTTCCGTTGTGACTGCGTCCCCAACGAAACCTATCAGGGGCGTAGGGACTCTCTTGAGTCGGTTGGCCGACAGTCGCATCCGTGAGAAGGTCGAGTAAAACAGAACGTTCGTTGAACTTCCATTATCTACAAAAATTCTCTTTACATCATAGTTGGCTATTGTTGCCGAGACAACAACAGCGTCATCATGGGGGACTTGGACGCCCCGAGCATCTTCTTCTGTAAAGGTAATCGCATCGTCCGGGCGTAGCCTCTTCGCCGGCTCCCCTCCAGCGGACGTCCTCGGGCCCAGCCGTTTGGAGATCATGTTGATGACTTTGGTCGTAGATCGATTATCGGTCGCTTCTTGGGTCGGCTGGGGTCGGTGGTCGGCAACTGGTCGAGCTGGTGGGTTCCTCCGAAATTTATCGAGATACCCCCGGCGGATGAGGGCTTCGATCTCATCCTTGAGCTGGATACATTGCTCGGTATTGTGGCCGTGGCCCCGGTGGAATCGGCAGTATTTCCGTCGGTCGAGGCCCTTTGCCTTCAAAGGCGGAGGCCGTCGCAGGTACTCTTCCCTTTCGATCTCCATCAAAATCTGTGCACGAGGAGCAGAAAGGGGAGTGTAGGAATCGTACCTAGGGCGTATCGGTCTCGGGCTCCGACGTCGGGGCGACCTCTTGTCCCGTCGTGGGGGCGACACCCGACCTTCGATCGGGGGCCCGCCAGGCATAATGGGTCCCGACCCTTTCTTCGTTTCTCCTTCGGGCCTTTAGGCTAGGCCAGGCGTCGGTCGGAAGCTCCCTCGTCCGCGCGCATGTACTTGTACGCGCGCTCCAGCAACTCAGCGTTCGTCCGGGGGAGGATTTTGTCCAGGGAGTAGGTAAATCGGAACGCCCTCAGCTCCCGTTTCATGGCCGAGATGGCCATGTCCTCATTGAGGTCTCGAACCTCGAGCGTGGCCGCGTTGAACCGCGCCACGAAGTGTCGGAGCGTCTCATTTTCCCCTTGTTTAAGGGAGAAAAGACTGTCCGATGTTCGGGGCGGCCTTCGGCTGGTGCTGAAGTGGACCGCGAAGGAGTGCTCGAGCTGCCCGAAGGAGTGGATACTTCCCAATCGAAGATCGAAGTACCAGGCCCTGGCAGCTTTGCGCAGCGTGGCGGGGAAGCCGACGCAAAGGAGAGCGTCGGTTGCCCCTTGGATCGTCATGAGAGCTTTGTAGCTCTCCAGGTGGTCGATGGGGTCGGTGGAGCCGTCATAAGGCTCCACGTGCGGCATCTTGAACCGACTGGGGATCGGTTCGTCGAGGATGAGTCGGGAGAGATGTTGGGCGGTCTGGAAGTCAACGTCGTTCGAGGATTTCTGCCCGTCCACCTGCAACTGGGCAAGCCGGCGATCGATCTCGTTGAACCTGCGTTCGTAGTCGTCGATCCGTCGGTGCTGGGAGACCCCAGGAGTAGAGTCTCCAGAAGAGTCCGAGAGAGAGGCGGACGGCGTCCGCGGGCGCTTCTCCTTCCTCGCTCGTTCTAGCTGGGAGGGAGAGAGCCGTTGGGGCCGATGGGTGTCGCGCCGCGGCCGCCCCTCCTCCTCTCTGCGGGAGCGCTGCGGCAGGTGCTCCTGCGGAGGCGATGGAGATCGATGCGGGCGTCGGCGGCTGCCCCTGGAGGGCATCGGACGTACCGCCGGTTGCCCGACCGGTGATGGCGGCAGCTGGACCGGCTGTTGCTGAAGGCTCTTGACCGCGTCCGTCAGCACGGTCATCTGCCGCACGATCGTCGCGATCTGCGCCTCCGCGGTCACCGCGGGTGCGGTAAGTTGGGTTTCACCGCGGAGGGTGGAGGAGAGGCTTCTTCCCGGCGGGAAGAGCGCCTCGCCGACCCGGTGACCCTCGATCGCTGAGCTCTCGTCTTTGTCATCTTAAACTTCGTGGGGACAGCGTACCGCAACGTCCTGTGCGTGTTTCCGTCCCTTACCTGGCGCGCCAATCTGTTGCGGCCAATCTCCTCGTCGTCTGGTCGCTGGGAATGAGCGCCTGCAGAAAGAAAGTCCACACTGACCGGAGAGGGGCTCCGGCGGGGACCCTCCGACGGTCAAGTCAGGGAGGAGACTGGGCAATAGTGAAATGAAGACAGAGAGTTCAATCGAGAGAGAGAGAGAAAAGAGCAAGCCTGAGAGTTTTCGGAAAGTCCTCCTGCACTGTTGCCTTTCCCGATATATATAGTGGAGCGTGGTATGGCGCCGTCATTAATGGCGCGGACAATTGAAGAATTGTCAATTCACTGTAGACTGTCAGAGTCGCCGTGAAGGTGTCACATCGCCGTGGGGCTGTCAACTCGCTAGGGTTGACCCATGCCTTAGGTGGGATAACACCCTTAGGCGGCAGTGCCGTATGCTGTTGTCAGGACTAACAGTCTCTGACGGTAGTACGGTGATTGGAGAAGTCGACCGACCTTAGGTCGGTGGCCAGCTGAGGGGCGTCGGGTGAAGATTCGGACCCCTCCGACTGTCAGTCGGGCATGTCGCGGGGGCCGGACATCGGACCCCCCGATGTAGCCGGTCGGGAGGGCGGAAAGGGTCTGCCCGACCGACATACTCTCGGTCGGTCGGTCGGTCGGTCGATCGGCTGGTCGGTCGGTCGGTCAGTCGGTATATCCCAACACAAATCATATTCGAGAACTACAATCCACAAACGCTTGTCCGGCCTGTTCCCAGGATTGCAGATAAATAAGATTGAAGGGGAAATTTCAACTTCGAAGAATCAATCCTTCTGCCAATTATAATCTTTTTGAAAAAAGAACAAAATATACTCTCTCTGTTTTTTTTTTTTTTTTTTTTTATACAAACGAACGATCACATTATTCTAGTATGAGTTCAGTCCAAAAAATTCGAATATAAAATATCACGTAATGCTTCTGGGCATTTATCATCTTGACGCCAAATCCAGTCTTTAGTATTGTCGGCAATAAGCGAAATAACCCAATCTATGGTGCTGTTTGCTTTTCTGAAAACGAGTCAAACAACCATCGCAGGGGAATGATAGAGGGATATTTAGATGTCTCGAAGCAGCGGATGAACTTCCAACTGCTTTGCCTCATCCTGGATCCAATCAATAACTGTAACTAAGTCATTCTTCATAAAGATCCTCTCCGTCCATAATTTC
Source organism: Elaeis guineensis (assembly GCF_000442705.2). NCBI lineage: Eukaryota > Viridiplantae > Streptophyta > Magnoliopsida > Arecales > Arecaceae > Elaeis > Elaeis guineensis. Next base: position 96,581,030 of record NC_025999.2, on the reverse strand, counting down.
TATCGTGTGCAAATGATGTCCGCCCAGATGGCAAGGAGCTCCGCTCCAAGGATCGATGATTTAAAAGGGGTGAGCCTCCGATAATTAGCAGTCTGACATCTAGGCTCTGGATGATGTAGTCCACACTATCTCTACCATTTCTAACACTATAATTGAAATTAACTTTGACAAATCAGGTCTCCCAAAAAATCAAAAGAACTCTACAAATCGTTGCATGCGCAGCAAACGAGTCTTTAGAACTTGGAGCGATAAGGGACTGGCCAGCGGCCGGCGTCGAACCGACTGTACTCCTCAACAAGATAACAGGCTCTCTTCAGCATCCGATATACAAGCACAACTTTGGTATCAAAGACTAAACTATTCTTGAACAGCCAAATCTGATAGGCGACATATGCTATCCTACGACTCGATAGTTGGTCCACTATTGTATTCCGATGGATCACATCCAAGAAGGAGGAGAGTCAGGACCCACTAGTTGCCTTCCAAGACTAATCATCTATCATACTCCAGATCAAATATGCTTTCAAATAATGAAGCAGAGTATGCTCTATCATCTCATCCTCCAGCTCATAGATCGGAAAAGCAATCAGCAGCTCTGTCTTTGTCCTTGAGAAGTATTCGAGTCGACGGTTAATCTTAGGCAATCTTTCAAAGGAAGAGCTGATCTTGTCATGGACAATCATTCTTCAGATTCAAGTAGTCTCGGTTTTCCTCTCTAACACTGCTCTGCACATCACAATAAGATCTTTGATAGAAATCTTGAGGTAGTACGATCGGTCCTGTGCCCTCAAATCATTACTCTGGTGGACAGGATAGGGATTGGGAGAATCAAAGAACAAAATATTCTTAAAGACACTGAGAGATGCTTTATAGAGTTTGGAGTTAGGATGCTCAGCGGCAAGAAGAACTATATACCTAGATAAAATTATTTGTTTCAGCATGGAATGGGCCAATAAAAGAAAAACATCGAGCGGAGAGAACCATTAATACTGATGCACAGGACAAACAGTTGGCACCGTTATACTCAAAAAGAGAAGTGATGACATGCAGAGCCATGGAGTGCCTTATTTAAATAATTTTAAAAAAAATTATTTATAAAAATAATATAATTTTTAATTTATTTATTAAATTAATATAAATTTTATAAAATATCATTCAAAATGACGTTTTATATGTTTACGCCATCATTTTTTTTCTATCAATTTTTCACGTAGACGACGAAAAAAACTCACCATTTGAAATGACGTTTCCAAAAACACCATTTCAAATAACGAGTTTAATTATTAATTTTTTAAAAAAATAAAAAATTTATAATTTTAAATTTTTAAAAAAATAAAAATTATAATTTTGATTCAAATAAAAATCATCATTTCAAATTAATATTCCATTTCAAATTATCTTTTTAAAAAATATCTGAAAAAAATTAGTATAAAAAAAATAAAAAATACAATAAAAAAATAAATGAAAAAAATAAAAATTATAATTCTAAATTTTAAGAAAATAAAAATTTTAATTTTAATTCAAACAAAAATCATCATTTCAAATTACAATCCCTTTTCAAATTATTTTTTTTTAAAAATACCATAAAAGAAGAAAAAAAGAGAAAAAAATAAAAATTATAATTTTAAATTTAAAAAAATAAAAATTTTAATTTTAATTTAAATAAAAAATATCATTTTAAATTATTATTTCCATTTCAAATTAATTTTTCTAAATTAATTGGTGTAAAAAAATATTTGAAAAAAAAATTGGTGTAAAAAAAATAAAAAATATCATAAAAAAAGAGAAAAGAATTTAAAAAAATAAAAACTGTAATTCTAAATTTTAAGAAAATAAAAGTTTTAATTTTAATTCAAACAAAATTCATCATTTCAAATTACAATCCCCTCTTCAAATTATTTTTTTCAAAAAATATCTTAAAAAATAAAAAAATAAAAAATACCATAAAAGAAGAAAAAATGAGAAAAAAATAAAAATTTTAATTTTAAATTTAAAAAAAATAAAAATTTTAATTTTAATTCAAATAAAAAACATCATTTCAAATTACTTTACCCATTTCAAATTAATTTTTTTTAAAAAAATATATCAGAAAAAATATCTTAAAAATGTACAAAAATAAAAAATACCATAAAACAGAAAAAAATGAGAAAAAATGGGGAAAAAATAAAAATTATAATTTTAAATTTTAAAAATAAAAAATTTTAATTTTAATTTTAATTCAAATAAAAAATATCATTTAAATTACTTTCTTCATTTAAAAATAATTTTTTTAAAAAATATTCCAAACAAAGGAAAGAAATACCTAAAAAATACCATAAAAATAAATTAAAAGGGTAAAATTGGGAAAAAATTAAAAATTTAAATTATAAAAAATTAAAAATTTTAATTTTAATTTCAAAAAAATAAAAAAAATAAAAAATGCAATAAAAAAATGAAAATATGGGGAAGAAATGGGAAAAGAATAAAAATTATAATTTTAACTTTAATTCAAATAAAAATTATCATTTCAAATTACTATCTCCATTTTAAATTAAATTTTTTATTAAAAAATCACATAAAAATAACTAAAAAAATTTAAAAAAATTAATTTGAAATGAAGAAAGTAATTTGAAATGATATTTTTTATTTGAATTAAAATTAAAATTTTTATTTTTTTAATATTAAAATTATAATTTTTATTTTTTTCTCATTTCTTTCTCTTTTTTTATGATATTTTTTATTTTTTTAATTTTTTAAGATATTTTTTTGAGATATTTTTTTAAAAAAATTAATTTGAAATGGGGAAAGTAATTTGAAATGATATTTTTTATTTGAATTAAAATTAAAATTTTTATTTTTTTAAATTTAAAATTAGAATTTTTATTTTTTTCTCATTTTTTTCTTTTTTATGGTATTTTTAAAAAAAATTAATTTGAAAAGGGGATTGTAATTTGAAATGATGATTTTTATTTGAATTAAAATTAAAATTTTTATTTTCTTAAAATTTAGAATTATAATTTTATTTTTATTTTACATTAATTTTTTTCGGATATTTTTTTAAAAAGATAATTTGAAATGGGGATGCTAATTTGAAATGATGATTTTTATTTAAATCAAAATTATAATTTTTATTTTTTAAAATTTTAAAATTATAAAGTTTTTATTTTTTTATTTTTATTTCTATTTTTTTTTTGAGAATTAATAATTAAATTCGTCAAAATGATATTTTTGAAAATGCCATTTCAAATTGCGTTTTCAAAAACGCCATTTAAAATGACGAGTTTATTTATTTATTTATTTTTTCTATCGTTCACGTAGAAAAATGATGAAAAAGGGGTGGTGACGTGGACACTATAAAATATTATTTTTAATGACATTTTATAAGATTTACATTAGTTTGATAAATAAATTAAAAATTATATTATTTTTATAAATAATTTTTTTTTTAAATTATTTAGATAAAGCAATCCAGAGCCATGAATCTGCAAAATTGTCCTTTTGAATTATTCCTTGGTCTTGTCCTGTGATGCGAGAACATAATTATGCAGTGCTACCAAAAATGACAAAAGCAGAGGTAAATGCAACAATATTTCACTTTCCCAACCCTATAAAATCGTGAGCTCACACGGCAAATCCCACCCATGTTGGCAGAGAACTTTGGTGCTTTTCTTTTTCAGAACAGTGGGAAAGAATGGCAAGTTGAACTGCGCCAGAAGAACAACCCTCCGAAGACTCAGCCATGGGTGTTCACAGCCTCCCAGACCAAATTCCTGGGCACCGGCTTCGCCAGGTCCCGAGCTTGCAATGCCGCAGTCCTCAGAGTCCCAATCGTTTTCACATTCGCATCCCAGAACGATGCAGCCGTGTATGGCAAGCCATGCTTCTTGCAGAGCTCCTTCACGTACGGAGAGATCCTCCGGAGGTGGCACCTCGGCAGGCGGGGGAACAAGTGGTGCTCCACCTGGAACTGCAAACCCCCATGGAACCAATCCATCCAGGGATGACACAAGATGTCGAGCGTCCCCATCGTCTGCTTCTCGAACCAATCATTGGCACGTGGCGGCCCGACGTAGACGCTCGCCGAGAAGTGGTTCAAACAGAACTGAACGTGCTGGATTCCGGTGACCGCAAAGTTCGCCGCGACAAACATCACCCTCTCGGTCCAGTTGGGCAGCGTGGAGACGAGCAGAGGATACCAAATCCAGAAAACGACGCACCCCACCGTCTCCTGCCATCGGCCAGGGACCTTCTTGTTGGAAAGCAGGAGGATCGCCGACTGCGCGAAGAGATTTACCCTGGCGACGCACATGACTGGGTAGAAGGTCCAGTGCTGGTAGCTCACCAAGAACCGGGCGAAAGAATTGAAGGCGAGCTTCCTCTCGTAGAAGTAGGAGGTCAAGGAGTTGAAGAACTTGGAGGAGACGGCGAAGAGAGGGATGTGCTGGACGTCGGGGTCGAACTCCAGGCTGTTGCAGGCGATGTGGTGGGCGTTGTGGTTCCTCTTCCACCAGCCGATGCTTATCCCGGTGAGGCAATTGCCGGAGAGGATCTGCATCAGCCGGTTGATGCCGGGGGTGGTCATGACGTTGTAGTGGCCGGAGTCGTGGCCGAGGAAGCCGGACTGGATCCAGAGGAGGCCCATGAGCAAGCCGCTCATGAGATGGACGAAGGTGTTGGTGGAGAAGACGACGCCGGAGACGGAGACGAGGAAGAGGATGAACATGAAGATGAGGGAGTAGAGGACGCCGTGGCCCTTCTTGTCGAAGAGGCCGAGGCGAGCGAACTCGGCGACGAGGCGGCGGTAGTCCTTGGAGACGGCGGAGACGCGGTAGTCGGCGAGGTACCCGACGAAGAAGCGGTCGAGGAGGGCCCAGGTGGTGGCGGGGTGGAAGGCGACGAAGGCGTCGGTGACGTCCTGGCCGGCGAGGTTGAGGAGGGGGATGTCGCCCCCGGGGTGGTCCTTGACCCACCCGGTCACGTCGTAGACCTTTCCTTGGATCGAGATCCAGAGGTCGGTCGGGTTGTTGTGACCCCGGAGCTCCTTGGAGGTGATGTACCTCCGCTTCTCTCCTTCCATGGCCATTGCAGGCAAGAAGAGGAGTAATAGTCTGATATACTCCTCTGCCCGAAAGGAAAATAGAAGAAGAGATTAGGAGCTTAGGAGGGATACCGAAACCCCCCTCCTCTGTTTTTTTTATTCTTGTCTTTCCCTATCTCTCCCCCTCTCCGTAGAAGAGAGGGATGATAAGGAGGAGGCAGGGGAAGACGAGCTCATGGCCGCGGATGGGGGGCTAAACATAGGTCAGAACGGAGGGAGGAGAAATTCTCACGAAGGAGACGCACAAATCGAGAGGCGGATCGACTGCTGCCGCTGTAACCACGGTAACAGCTGCAGCTTTGAGGCAACGTGGATTGCATGTGCTGGATTTTTATTTTTTTGGTTTTTAGGGTAGAATTCGTTTTAGATGGCAGAGGTCTGAGGTTGGCCGGAAAGCCACCTGTCATTTGTCGGAAGAAAGCCTATGCACAAAAAGATTACGGAGATATATTACAGGCTTCCAAACCGAAAATATGGATGGGAATAGGAATGGATCGGATTATAAATAGATCAGATCATAAATAGATTGGATCAAAAAATCATCAATTTATATCTGATCTATTTATTAAATGATTCAAAAATTTAAATCTGAATTCGACTTATTTATTAAACAGATAATCCGATCCAACTCGTTTAATTTATTTATTAAATAAATTAAATTAGATTAAATAGATTAAACATATTAAATAAGTCGGATTAAATGGATCAGAAATTTGTTAAATATATTTTAAACAGATTAAACGGATTTTAAATGGATTAAACGGATCTTAAACAGATTAGATTAAATAGGTCCGAAATAGATTAAACAGGTTAAATGGGTTATCCGACTCAACCCAACCTGGATATTAAATGGGTTAAACAGGTCGATATTTAAAATTTAAATTCGATCTAATTATTAAATAGATTAAACGAATCGACCCGTTTGTGATCCAAATCTGTTTAGCCTAAACCCAAACATATTTATGGCAGATTGAATACCCAAACATATTTATGGCAGATTGAATACGGATCGAATTGACGGATCAGATCGTATTTTACCAATTTTAACTGAGAATTACTCCATGCAAAACCCAGCAACAGGTTTCTAGGATGTTTGGTTGGGATACGTTTGATTATAGAATAATTTAATAATTTTAAAAATTATTTATTTAAAAAAATATTAAAAAAATAATTTTTATTATATTTAATTATCGAAAGAATTATTTTGAAAAAAATCACATTGAAAAAAGATTGAAGATAAATCTATATAAGAATATGATTAAATTTATAAATATACTTTTTAACATAAAATATTTTTTAATACTATGATAATATTATCATCTCTAATTAATTTTTATAAAATACCATCTCTATCTTAAGTTTTTTTACAAAAGCTTTTTATTGAATGAATTTGGAAAGACATCAGAAGAAATTCAATAATTATATATTCAGCTCTATTGAAGGTACATTTGTTAAATATGAATTACTATCACTTAAAAATTTATCAAATACCGATCCTCTATGATATTTATTTTATCTTCTCTCTTCAAAAAATAAGTATGAGGTCTATTAATTTTTTTACCATCTCTCTCTTCTCTTTTCATACCAAACATGATAATCTCACATGAGATTCATTTTTTCATACTAGATTATCCCCAACCAAACAGATCCTTACAGTCAAATAAATGATTGCCTCAGCTATGAGACAAAACAGTAGTCTTGCACCCCACTAGAGATGGAAGTGGTATAGATTATATCCATTCGAATTTATTTTTGTATTTAAATTAATCTGTATATGGATAAAAATTTGAAAATTTGACTAATATTTATATTTATATCTATATTCAATAAAGAGAAATAGATATGAATATGGATAGATAATTATCTGATAAGTGACTGAATATCAAAATTTACCTATAACTCTATATAATTTTAAATAATATTTATTAATTTTTTAAAAAAATATACAACTATATAAATATATTATTAATTTAATTCGTCATCTATTTATATCTAACTTATATCCATAATTATGTTCATACATGTATGATCCAAATTATATCTCTATCTATTTAAAATAAATATAAATATAAATTTTTATATTTAAATAATATTTATATTTATATTTATATTTATATTTATTAAATAAAATAAATATGAATATAGATACGTTGAAATTCAATCTATATCTAATCTAATTCCAATCCGAACCTCCGTCAATTTATGGTGAACTGATAACCGCACACCAAAATTACATGGGGATCCGAATGTAGAACATCTTTTTCATTTACAAGCGGATGCCGACCGATTCAAATGTCTACCTTGTTTGTACAGTTTGCAGTCCCATCTACTTTTGAATATAGAAGCATTAAGCGGTCAATAAAATAATTTTGTTTAGCTTTTCACTTATTTTTCTTTTTGGTAGAAAAGTATAAGACTATTTATTTAACATAAAAAGTATGGCAGTACAAATACAGCAAAGGGCCTGTAATACATGAAAGTAAAAGCAGGCCGAAAATATAAGTGGCAACAGATTACATGCTGGAAGATAAGAAAAGATGTTGAGAGACAGCTTTCCATGACAACTTTAAAGAAAAAGAAATATGGTTTCATGGTAAACAAAATTTTCTGTGTAGGAATATAAACAGTAACAATATCCAGCCAAAAATAGGTATAAAATTGTAACAGGATTGCCGCATCTGCATTGATATTTGAAGTCCTATGCTTTGTTGAACAGTAGTTGCTGAATTCCATTGATCTAGAAAGTGGCTTGAAGCAGCATAACATTTGGAGTTGAGCGACAAAACATGCTGAATCGGTGAAATCTGATGATGCATGCATTAACATAAGAGTAGGAAAACATGACATCCACGGTAGGAACCTGCCAACTTGATAATGGGAATAAGCTCATAACATGAGAACCCAATAATACTTGAGAAGTTGTATAACAGCAGACCAATCGTTGCAAGGCATGAAAGCAGCAGAGTATAACGACAGGTACATCCAATTAAGCAAGAAAACCCACAGGTCGTCACCAAACCAGTCGTGACCAAAGCTTTGTGTGAATAAATAGACTGCAACCTTGATCTGAGTAAACCAGCAAAACATTGTGACAGAACAAAAATGCTGAAGTGGGAGTGGCAAGGTTCGCCCATGCTGTGAAACAGCGTGCCAAAACAGGGAAACAGAACAAGAATCCTCCGGAATGCCGCGTTGAAACAGAAATATTATTGCCCTTTCCCTTTGCTCGAGACCACATATACCATCAATAAAATAAACATGGACCATAATAAGTTTTTGGTATTACCCCACATGGTTGATGAAAGTAAAGAGTTAAAGCTCGAAGGCTGTAATAACTGCGGACACTCTTTGTTGAGTAATCGTTGCATCGACAGCGACAATGAAGCTGTGGCTGCTTGTGTAACTTCACCTGATGACGCCCATACACTAATTGATTAGAGAAATTATTCACTTATTTTTCTTTAAGGGTTTACTCCTGCGATGGGAGATAGAATTACATATTATACTTTTCTCCCATGGATGGCAACCGAGTGAAGTAATGTATGCAGGGTCAACGATGCAACTTGGATTGGGTTTAACCCTAACCCACCCACCCAACGCATTCGTTGGGTAAGGTTTCATGGTAGAAGCTTTTGGATTGGGTTTGAGTTTAAAAATCCCAAGCATACTTCAAGAGGGGTTGGGTTAGGATTAATTTCCAATCCAAATTGAACCCCAAACCCGCGCTAACTTATATCAAACCTAAGTTGATCTGAGTCATCCCGGCTTAACTAGATCAAAACCAACAAAATAAATAAATAAATAATATTCATATTTCATACAGCTTTCTAATATGTTTATACAATTATAAATTTAATTTTATTAAATTATGTCTAAGTATATCTATTACGATGGTACCGTGAATACCTCGGATATGGTGTATTATATACTGAGAATGCCTCGAATCCTGTGTTATCACTAATATCTCTGGCCAGCGAGCTATCTCCGTGGTTGCCAATCCAAACACTAAGTGAGGCACGTGGAGCCGACTTATTTGTATCCAGCTTATTGTGCGGCTCCTTCTGTTGCCTCGGCTCGTCGGTTCTTTGACATGAGCAGTAGCTGTCCACCTCAAGAGGATAATCTCGGATGTAACTAACTCTCCATGATCTCGTGGGGGCAGATAAGTTTGCGGGAGTAGATAAGTGCTAGAATATCTTGCTCATAATAACACATAACAACATGTCCAATAACTCGATAAACCTGGAATTGCACGTTTCCATGGTTATCTAATACATCCTCTATAAATAACTAAAGCCTCGAGGACCCAGATAAGTAGTCCCTCTAAGAGAATCTGTTGCTGCTCCCTTTGTTCTCTGAAATCTGACTTGAACATTTTAGGGTCCTTACCAGAGCGAGAACCTCCGGTTTGAACTTGTTTTGCGGGTCACTCCAGCACCACCACGCAAGACCCAGTCGTCCATCTTCTAACCTTAACAAAAATGAGCAGCAACAGATAAAGGAAGGGAGTAATCTTTATATTATGCCACTAAAGCGCATTTCATCTCGTCTCTCCAATGCCGCCGCCTCTCGTCAGGCGGAGAGCCAGGCTGACAGTCAGGCACAGCCATTGATGATGGAGACTCATCCGCAAACCCAGCTACCACTGGTCATGATGGACCAGTTCAACCTGCTCTTCCAGCAGATCCAGAATTTGACGGTCACTGTTCAAGCAGTCCAGACTGCCCTTGCATCTCTACCAATGGTGTCACAGCCTACTCAGACTGCTCCTGCACCCCCTCCAGTGGTGCAATCAGTACTCTCAACAGCACCACTTGCACCTCCTGCAGTGGTGCCTCTATCAAATCTGGCTTCCCAACCGCCACCACAATCAGAGCAACTATGGGTGCTTCCTCAGAGCCCAGAGAGGAGGCAAATCCACCAAAGCCATCTTAGGATCTGAAAACCAACAAGCGGTGATCTCCCAGTCTACGATCGGGGCATGATTCAACCCCTGGTCATCGTTCTCCTCAGCATTTGGAGACCTGCACCGTCCGAGATCTGACCATAGAAAGATGGTTCCAGACGCTCGACAAAATGATCAATAATACTCTCAATACTAATTTCTCCGTATAGCCCAACGAAGGGTTCAACGGTAAGTTGCCCTTCACAACGGAGATAATGCAGCAGTCACTTCCTTGGCACTTCAAGGTACCTCAATTTGAGACCTACGACGGGACCGCTGATCCTATCGATTATTTAGAGACTTTCAAGGCAACAATGTTCCTTCAAGGAGCAATAGATGTCATCCTCTATCGAGCCTTCTCTGCTACTCTTAAGGGAGCCACTCGATAGTGGTATTCGAGCTTGAAGTCGGTCTCCATTCACTCTTTCGAAGAGCTATGCCGGATCTTCATCGGTCAGTTTGTCAGTAGTCAGTGATAGCGAAAGCGGTCTGACTACCTCCACACCATCAAGCAGATGGAGGGCAAGTCGATCCGCACCTTCATCAACTGCTTTAACGCGATGATCTTGGAAGTCTGTGATATGGATCAGTCGATCGTGATGGCCGTAATGATGGATGGCTTACTGAAGAACGATCTTAAAAACTCGTTAATAAAGACATCTTCGGGACTTCTCGGATATTCTTACTTGTGCGGAGAAGTACGTCCACATGGAGGAGATTTTCACAGAAGATACCCCTGCTAGTTTTATTGCAACAGGTCAGAATAAGAAGCACTCTTCAAGATGGGAGGGGAGAACCCGCCAGCGCTCTTGGTCTCCATTTCAAAAATGAAAAAATGAAGATCAAAATCGTCGATCTCGGAGTCCTCAAAGAAGGGATCGACAAACCTTACCTCCAAGGCATTATACTAACTACACGCTTTTAAATATTTCCAGAGGGGAGGTATTGATGGAGGTTCGAGCCGAGCTGCCTTAGCCTTTGAGGATGCGAATGAAGTCAGAGCACCACCACGATCTAAATAAATACTGCTTCCACCATTGTGACCACAGTCATGACACTGAAGATTTCATCCAGCTTCGAGATGAGATCGAGAGGCTCGTCAAGCAGAAAAAGTTGAATCACTTTATCTGGAGGGGAGCACCTTAGCATCAACCTCCGAGAGCTCAGCGGCCACCTCCTTTACCTCAACATCCATTCTTGTTGCCTCAGCCGCAACCAGCACCGGTGCAGCACGAGAGACAGGAAGCAGGGGAATAGGCGGCAATAGAAGACCGACCCATATATGAAAAAATTCACATGATAACTAAAGGATCGTCTGAGTTGGCAGAGCTTCGGAAGGCGAAGAGGCTGAGGCTTGGGGATGGGCTCGAAGATGCTATTGTCTTCACCAAACAAGATGCAGAGGGTGTGCTAGCCCCACACAATGATGTGATAGTTGTAACAATGAATATCGTTGATTTCAATGTGCACCGTATATTTATTGATAATGAAAGCTCGGTTAATATTTTATATTATTCTGTCTTCTCCCAAATAGAATTTATCCCAGATCAGTTAAGTCGATTCAATATCCCAATTTAGGATTTCTTCAGAAGCTCAGTAATTCCCTGAGTGATTAGGTTGCTCATCACAATAGATACTCCATCACAATGAACGATAATCCAAGTCAATTTTTTGGTAGTTAAACTTCCTTCAGCCTATAATGCAATCCTTGGTCGTCTAAGCTTGTGGACTTTAAAGGCCATAGCATGGAGTTATTATTTGATGGTGAAGTTTTCAATCAAGAAAGGAGTAGGGCAAATTAGAAGTAACCAGGCTATGGCTCGACACTATTTTACTACTACGCTCAAAGCAGAAGGCCAGCCATCCCGAGCAGAGGCTCAATCCAAACTTCCAATAGTGTTGGATGCCCCAAAGGACCTGGCCGAGAAGCACGCTTAGCCATCTGAAGACCTCTTCGAGATCTCGCTAGGGAAAGAAAATTTCAAGTAGACAGTAACAAAAGATCGACTAGCTACTCTTTTGTAGGTGAATATGGATCTTTTTGCTTGATCAGCCACAGACATGCCTGGCATAGATCCGAAGATGATTTTCCATCATCTGAAGGTGGATCCAACCTGTTGCCCGATGAAGCAGAAAAAAATGAAGCTTTGCCATGAAGTGCCAAAAGGCTATAGTCGAGGAAGTGGATAAGCTGATCAAAGCTGGCTTCATCAGAGAAGTAATGTACTCAGACTGATTGGCAAACATCGTTTTGGTCAAAAAGATGAACAGGAAGTGGCATATGTGCATTGACTTCATCAATCTAAATAAAGTCTGTCCCAAGGATAGCTACCCACTGCCTCGGATCAACCAACTGATAGATGCAATTTCTGGATATGAGCTCCTCAGCTTCATGGATACCTTTTTCGATTATAATCAAATCCAAATGATGCCTGAAGATGAGGAGAAAATAACCTTTGTAACTGATCGTGTGCTCTTTTGTTACAGCGTAACACCCTTTGGCTTGAAAAATATAGGGACTACCTATTAGCGGCTGGTGGATAAGATCTTTAAAGATTAGATTGGCCACAATATGGAGGTATGTGTAGATGATATGCTGGTCAAGAGTCGAGCTATTCCAGACCATATTCCAACCATCATTGCTTACGAAGTCTCAACCTGGTGAAGAGCTACTACTATATCTCACTGTTTCTCCGATAGCGATTAGCTCAGTTCTTGTACGTAAAGAATGATGGATTCAAAAGTCCATATATTACATCAGTAAAGTCTTTCATGATGCTGAGATCAGGTATTCAAAGTTAAAAAAATTGATTTTCGTACTAGTCGTTACAACAAGGAAGCGTAGGCCCTATTTTTAAACTCACACCATAGTACTGCTAACTGATCAGCCGATTAAGACCATTCTCTACCATCCGGATACCCCCAAATGGATTGCAAAGTGGGCCCTTGAACTTGCTGAGTTGGATATGCAATATCATCTGAGGCCTTCTATCAAAGCACAAGTACTGATAGACTTCATCCTGGAATGCACCATTTCGAATGGACAGAGCTCACAAGATGGAGAAAGCTTGAAAGCTGAGGAAAGCTTGAGAAGTGAGGAGGCAGATACAGCATCTGATCCTAAGGAGTTGTGGACACTACATATCGATGGCTCATCAAATGCATCAGGAGCAGGGGCCAGACTCATCTTAACCGATCTTAAAAGAGATGTGGTAGGATATGCTCTGCACTTCGAGTTCTCAGCTACCAACAATGAGGTAGAATATGAAGCTCTGATTGCTAGTCTCAAGATTGCGAGAGAGGTAGGAGCTCAACATCTGAAGGTCTTCAGCGACTCTCAACTGGTTGTTGGGCATATCAAGGGTGGATACGAGGTTCGAGAGAAAAATATGAAAAAATATCTTCAGAAGATAAAAAATTTGACCTTATCCTTTTTGAGTTTTGATATTCAGCAGGTCTCTAGAGCAAAAAATATCAGAACAAATACATTATCAAAGTTAGTAGCCTTGTTGCCCATCGACTTAGAAAAAGAGACCTATTTCGAGGTATTAAAGACCTTGAGCCTCAAGAAGTCTCTCGTTGTCCAGCAGGTTGATGAAGAACTCTGTTGGATTGATCCTTACTGAAGTATTTAAGATTGGATGAGTTACCATCTGATCGTAAAGAAGCTTGAAAGATAAGGAAGCAGACCACTCGCTATGTCTTATATAATGACAAGCTATATAAGTGATTATTTTTTCTACCTCTACTGAAGTGTTACATCCATCTGAGGTTGATTATGCGCTATGGGAGGTCCATGAAGGAATATGCAGAAGTCACTTAGGGAGTAGATCCTTATCTTATAAGATTCTTCGATAAAATTACTACTAGTCCATAATGCAACAAGATACAAATACCTTTATTAGGAACTGTGACAGGTGCCAAAAAAATTTTAGTATTCAACATCAGCTGGCGGCACTTTTGATTTCCATCAGCACTCTATGATCATTCGCTCAGTGAAAAATGGATATCCTTGATCCTTTTTCTCTTGCATTAGATCAGCGCAAATTTCTCTTGATGGCTATCGACTATTTTATCAAATGGATCGAAGTCGAGCCTCTAGCTTGCATAATCGAAGCCAGAGTAAAAAATTTCATCTAAAAATTTATCATCTGCCACTATGGTCTTTCCAAAGTGCTGATTACAGACAACCACAGATAATTCAATGATGCTTGACTCCACGAATTCTGCAGAAAATATGGAATAGAGCATCGCTTCACCTCAGTAGGCCACTCACAGGTAACTGAAGAGGTGGAGGTGACCAACAGAACTCTCCTATAGGACTTCAAGGTCAGGTTAGACCGGACAGGGGGGGTCCTGGATAGATGAGCTTCATCATATGCTGTGGGCTTATCGGACCACTCAGAGGATCCCAACTTGCAAAACTCCCTTCAACATGGCATTTGGGACTGAAGCAGTCATTCCTGTGGAGTTTGAACTCCCTTCCCTCAGAGTCGAGGAATACAATGAAGGGAGTGGCTCTGAGCCAACCTCGACTTGTTCGAAAAAAGCAGGGAGCATGCCACCGTGAGAATAGATACTTATCATCAGAGGGTGGTTAGATCCTACGATGCTCGGATCAAAGCCAACGAGTTTCAAGCGAGCGATCTGGTACTACGATAAGCTGAAGTTTCGCAGCTCATTAAGCAGGAAAAATTATCACCTAACTAGGAAGGCCCTTATCAAGTAGACGAGGTGGTATGCCCTGAGACCTATCGGTTAAAGCAACTCGATGGGACTCCACTCTCTAGGCCATAGAGTTTGGCCAACCTATGTATGTATTATCAATGATGTTGTAACATCATGTTGTTATATATATATGGATTTTACATTCATCAACTCTTGCTTGCACATAGAAATGATATGAAAAGCTGAAACTCTTATTCGACAAGTTTTATAAGAGTTCCTCTAATTGGAACCAACTTTTTAAAGATTCTTTGGGCGGATCATACTTAATGAATGAAGGCTAACCTAAAAAGACCTTTAGAGGACTAACCAAAAGGACTCTCAGCCTATAATAATCGGCCTTTGGTCGGTCTATAACTAAAAATGAGTCGAGCAAAGATGCCACTCGCATAACAAGTAGAGTAAAGATGCGGCTCGTATAATGAGCATAGCAAAGATACTGCTTGCATAAAGGCAGAGCAAAGATGCCACTCATCATCATCCTTGGATAATGGCCGACGATCGACCTTGGCCAATAGCTTCTGACCGACCTAATTATCACTAAGATTCCTTTGTTTGGAACCCAAATTTTTTTGTTCGAAACTGTATTGATCGAGGCTCCTTTGGTTGGAACCAATCTTACTGGGGCTCATTTGCTCAGAACTAAGATTTTTTCGATCGAAACTATTTCTATTAAAGTTTCTCTGCTCAGAACAGTTGTATTCCCTGTGATCTCATGACAAAGCTCAATCTCCTAAATTGGAGTGAATTCAGCTAAACTCCTAAAGCTGAAATTGAGTCAAATCGAGATAATTCTAAGTTTTCTAGGTCGAAACTGGCCTCTGCATGCTAAATAAAAATGCACAAGAATGAATAAAAAAAATACAAATATTATGAAAATAACTTCTTTTCATTCATTCAAGTATTTACAAGAAAGAAGATGGTGTCTGAAGCACCACCTTACAAAAAAAAAAAGAGAATAAAACAAAGCAAAATAGAAGCAAGGATAAAGAGACTCAGTCCTCATCTAACGAGGAGGTCCCCACCTCCTCGTCGCTATTTCAGGGCTAGAGACCATGGAGCTCTAAGTATGGCATTATCTGCAACAGACGGATCTTACAATCCTCGAAATCGAGGATAAAGGTAATAGCAGCAATATCGATAGCCTCCTTCTCGAACTCCATGGAGGTCCGAAACTCTTGAATATAGTATGCTCAAACATTGAGAGGAATCCATTCAAACTGGGGGGTACGTTCACCTCTAGGAGACGGCGAGGATCGAGAGATAGAGGGCACCCTGTAAGAAGAGGACAAACCAGCATGCCTAGCCCTCTTTTGGGCCACTCTCGTGAAGGCATTTCGTTCCTTCACTCTGGCTTTGATTGCTATCAAAATTGATGCTATGGTGACAAAGGAGAGAAGAAATTTTTGTAAAGAGAAGAAAGATGAAAGGTGGAGTTTAACTGGCCTTTGGCCCCTATTTATAAGTGTCAGTGCCCACATCAACCACCAATCAACAGCTTGGATGAATCCAGCTGTCTATCAGACAATAAATGGCATGTCTTTCCATTATCAAAAATAAATTCAAGCGATGCTTCGTAAACCATGATATGACTGCATGGCGTACTCTTGCTAGCCCTACATTCTTTCTCAAGCATTGTTCCATTGAAAGCATCAATCATCGTCATTCTCCATGATCGCTCACATTAAAAAGAGTAGAGCGAAGATGCCGTTCAAATAATTATCTCAGATCGACATACGTGAATAATTATCTCAGATCGACATACATGAGTAATTGCCTTGGATCGGCATGTGCAAGTAACTGCCTCAAATCGGCATGTACGAATAATTGCCTGAGACCGACATGTACGAATAATTACCTTATAACTGCATGCGAATAAAAATATGCAATCATAGATAAAAAGATAGAAGTTATGAAGCAAAATAAATTTCATTCATCTTTTGAAACTCTTTACAATTTCTTTAGAATGGCCTCGAAAGTTCAAAGTACAGAAACAAAAAATTTAAAGCCTATGGGGCAATATTCAATGCTGAGACGTCTGTCATGGGTATATTAGCTGTAGTGGAGTCCCAAACTTTATCCAAAAAATTCAGATTCAATTCTGGATACTTGCTAGTGATCCTGTTCTGGATGGATTGCTTTCCAACGTCATAGGCGTCAGCAAAAAATTTGACTTTCTCATCCTGATACTCCGCTGACATCCAAAAGTTTGCGATGGTCTCTACTGCCTTCTTCTTTGCTGCCTCGATCACAGCTTTATTCACCTCTGAGAGCTTTTTGAGCTCCTTTATTCTTATTGCCTGCACTTTCTAGATGCCTAGCAGTCAAGAAATTTTCTCGACAGCTCATCTCAGAGTCGCTTCGACGTCCTCAGCTCTTCTGGTGGCAGCGTCGGCCCTTATGGAGGCCTCTCCAGCCTCCCTCTCGATCTTATCTTTAGTCACCTTGAGCATTTCGACATCAGCCTTGTGCTTTCTTGCCTTTGCCAAAAGCTTAAGGGAGCTCTCCACATACCCATTTAGATAATGGGTGAGCTATCAAGAAAAATTTCTTATCAACAAGCATGACAACCATATATTTGAAGTAAATAAGATTATAGGAGTATCAGCTTACTCGGATGAAGGACTCCACAGTTGTTTTCCTCAGCTCCCTGCGTGGCTCGACCAGCAGTTTGCTTGCGTCAACTAGAAGGGGCATCCTAGTGAATAGCTCATACGCCAGCTTGTAATTTTCTAGAGCTGAAGCCTCGAGCTTCAGACCGACTAGTGCAATCCCGAAAGCCCCAGCTGCCTTGGCTGGCACCTCTTTCGAAGAAGAGTCGATGACTTGAGGGGCTGATAGGCTCAGAATTATTTCTTCCGACAAGCCCAGAATTGCCTCTTCAGGGACTCGATCTGTTTGACTTCTTCAATCCCTATAAGAAGTCAAGGCAGCAGACGAGCTAGATTGGACCCTCACGACTTTGAAGTCATCAAAGTGAGGAGGTTTAGGTCCTTCTGACCCAGAGGCCGACAGTGCTGGGGGACTTCCAATCCTGATGCGGGTGCTCTGGCCACCCGCAGGCTTTGCCATCCTTTCTCGACGGACCTTCTTCTTTAATTTCTTCGGCAGATTTGGATCTATCTCTATAACCAAAGCAGCCAAGTTGTTAACATAAAAAATTGAAGAACACAAGGCTCTGAGGCAGGTGATCTATGTGTATCTTGAGGGGCAACTTGGCTGATGCCGACGTTAAACAGCGACTGGGCCAATAGCAGCTCCTTCAGCTCTGGGACCTTGAAGCTGTGCAAGGTTTCCACTTCTTGCCTTAGACATTGATTCAGTGTGGGCTCTTTCAATACGACCTCTTGAGGTTCACCCTAGGCGATGAGCCATCAATTTTCACTGGATGTTAGGGTGACAAATAAAAAATGCTCCTTCCAGCTGTGGACAGCAGTCGGAGTGTCTTGAATCAATGGGCGGATATTCTTCTTCCTTTACGATATTACGTACCACCATCCATGGGAATCAAGTTGCCTCTTAAGGTTGAAGAAAGAAAAGAAGAGTGCGATGTTGGGATCAATCCCAGCTAGCACGCACGCTGCGGTAAAACTGCAGATATGCTGCCATAAATTCAGGACTACCGAACACGACGACATCTCAAGATGTTGGAAAAGAGCTATAAAGAAAGAATGGAGAGGAAGTCTCAGTCCAGTCGGGAAGCACTCCTCATAGAGGCTCATTCGGTCTGGGGTCGAGATTTTTAGTTGGAACAGCGGAGGAATCCAAAATTATTTATAGAGCAGCACCACATCCCTCTCCATCAGCTCAGATCAGAATACCAGTGAGGCGAAGTCAGAGTCTCCAGAAGCCATTCCCCTTCATAGGAAAAGAAGACTCTGAAGCAGAAGACGAAAGAGGAAGAACCTACAACAAAAGAAAGCGGAGGCGAAGGAAGGAAAAGACAATTAGAAATCCTAGAAGCCTGCATCTCATCTCATCTGGAGTTTTAAATAGACCTGGAGTTCAAATCATCTCCGAATGATACTTTTTTTCAGAGCATTAATTATTGGAGGCATGAACCGATGAAGCATGAACAAACACTTGGCACATGGCGGCCACTGATGGGATATAACTCTTATCACCGATATGGTAGTTAATACCAACGACAGGCAAATCATGTCCTACGCTACTTTCTAAGAGATGTACAGGGACATGCGACGATACCTGTCATGTAGAAGCAATTTGAATTCCAATTCTTTTAGCAACCTACACAATACGTACGAGTTGTATGGCTCAGATTATAGCTCAAATTATAGTTCGAATCATGCTTTGCTTGAATTAGGGCTCGGATCATACCTTATAATCCTAATTACAGTTAAACTCTTAGTTTAGCTCGAGATTTAGCTAATATGACTCGGAATATGATCCACATCAAATCAAGCACAATGAACGTTAGCAACAAAAATTAATTTTATTCATTTGCATGAAATTTGGTTACATTTATTTAATTATAAAAAAATATATTATCACCTTGGAGCACCATCAGGGTGATTTGCCTCAGAACGATCTTCCTCAGCGCCAATAGCCTCTTCTGTCTGGGTGACTGCATCATTTTTGCTCGTCTCAACAAGACTAAGATACTATGATATTTTTATAAATTTTTTTATGTTATCTTCTATCACAATCTTTAAACTCCTATCTAGAAAGCTTGCTTGCAGAAGCTCGGCATTGTCAACAGAAAGATGCATCCGAGCTAACACTTTGCATCTCTCGAAGCTCGCAGAGAATACCATCTTATAGGCCTAATTTATAATCTCGACACCTCTTTTCGCCAATCGATCTATTCTTTTGAGAGTACTTGTAGTCAGAAGCTCCTAATTGGTGAGTTAGTGGTGGAGAAAAGCCTGACCTCCTCACTCCTCCTTTAGCTTCTCCTCTAAGTGCGCCACTTTTGACAGAGCCTCCCGAAGTTCATTTCGAGGTGCAGACGGCTTCAGAGTTACTTGAACCCTCCTAGAAGTAGAGCCTTCACCCCTTAGGGGTGTTCTCTCCTTGTGACTTGATCTGTCTGAGGTTTTAGCCCTTTTAGCTGAGCTCCTACTGGGGCTCCTTCGAGAGTGAACCTCAAAGGGAGTAGAATCTTGACCCCTCTTTCTTTCAAGCATCATCCTTAGACACTCAATATCGTCATGGGCTCGGTGACAGTCTCTTTCAGTCCTGAATTTTTGTCTCTCGAGATCCTCGATTCTCTTTTCGACCCTTCTTAACCCATTATCTGGACGGTCAATCATCTCTCAAGCTTCTTGGAGGGCCTCCTCAGAAGAGTTGACTTCTTTGGTCAACTCGATGTTGGTCTTCTTGGCCTGCTTCAAAAGATATTTCAGCCAACTTATTTCATTCCTCGATGTCGTAAGCTCCAACACTGAAGCCTCAGAAGTAGAGCCGATGAAGCTGGTCAGATAATGCCCAATCTGCATAAATTTTACACAGCTAGTAAATATTGCAAGCTGCAGGAGATCAAAAGGAAAAATCAAAAGACTCTTTACCTTGGCAAGAGACCTAAGGGCACCCGTCATCCACTGTTGGGAGCCTTGTCCGTCCAGGAACTGCTTATCCGTCCAGGAACTGCTTGTTAGCAGGAGAAAGAAAATCTCTCAAAAACTCTACTACAGTCTTGAGATTCTCCATTGCGAACGGAACGAGAGGCGTCGGTTGTGAAGGATCCGCCTGAGAAATGACTGGGGGAAGGCATTGGCTAGGCACCATCTGCTCCGGAGGATCCTCAGCTTCTGTCACCATCATCGAAACTTCTTCCAGATGATCGACCATCTCCATCGCCTGCGTGCCCTCCACTGGGGTCTCCTTCGTCAAGACCTCCTTTGTCGAAGCTCCCATCACAGCCTCCAATGCTGAAACTATGGATCCAACGATTGAAGGGGGATTTTCATCTCCCACAGCCGTAGGAATCGATTCGTGTCCAAGACCTTGACGTTGCCACCCACCAAAGCCGAAGGGCCAGCAGACGGAGCCTTGGCCTGCCTTTTCTGGGCCGATGCTAGTTCAAGCTTCCTTAAGAGCTCTGGATTCATCTTGCCCCCAAAAGTCGCAGTGAAAGTCTGGAGTAGAAAGGCTTTGCGATCATCTTCTCCATATATCCAAAAATCAGATTTAAAAGAGGGTGAAAGAGAAGACAAAGAACCACCATTGAAAAAATTAAGTTCTTGAGAAAATCACTAGCTGAGTGGTCCCATCAATCACGATCATTCACAACAGCTATCTGTCAGGCTGATATCATCAACTTTAAATATTGGGGGCATATGTAGAAGCATGAGAGCACGTGCCACCAGATCCAAGATACGACTTTTGGAGTAATCTTTTCATCTAATTTTCAGACTCCGAAGTAGGGAGGTAGTGTTACGGTAGTGCCGTGAATACCTCAGATCTGATATATTATATACTGAGAATGCCTCGAATCCTGTGTTATCACTAATATCTCAGGCCAACGAGCTATCTCAGTGGTTGTCCACCCAAACACCAAGCTGAGGCATGTGGAGCCGACTTATTTGTATCCAGCCTGTTGTGCGGCTTATTTGGCATGTGGGCTCTCTCTGTTGCCTCAATCCATCGATTTTTTGATATGTGCAGTAGCTGTCCACCCCAAGTAGGTAAGCTCAGATGTAACTAACTCCCCATGATCTTGCGGGAGTAGATAAGTTTGCGGGAGTAAATGAGGGCTAAAATATCTCACCCATAACAGCACATAACATGTCCAACAACCTGATAACCCCAGAGCTATACGTTCCCACGGTTATCCAACAATATCCTTTATAAATAACTAAAATTTTGAGGACTCAGTTAAGCAATTTCTCTCAAAGAATCCATTGCTACTCCCTTTGTTCTTTGAAATCTGACTCGAGCATTGAAGGATCCTCGTCGGAGTGAAAACCTCCGATTTGGACTTGTTTTATATAGGTTACTCTAGCACCATCATGCAAGGATCAGTCGTCCATCTTCCGACCTCAACAAAAATGAGCAGCAACAGTATCATTGAAGTTGATAAATATTTGATGTCTCATACCAGCAATTTTAATTTAATAAAAATATTCCAAACTTTTTCTTTTCTCTAAATTTTTATTTAGTTCATCTAACTAGATTAAGGGAATGCAATTTGACTAGGCCTACCTAACACCAACCCAACCTAAATATAGCTTGAGATGGAGTTTTTTTGGATTTAGCCAGAGAAAACCCAACTCGAGACTAGATCGGGTTGGGTAAGAGTTGGAACATATAGAGAGGTTAGTTAAGTTAGGTTTTGCCTCAACATGATTGCAGACCTATGTTGGATTCTAGCATGACATTGCCCTGCGGAGAAGGTAGGAACAAAATATATGCCGTAGCAGTTGAGATATCAAAATTAGTTTGTATGTAATTTCATATCACAAAGCTCTAATAGATATCAAGAACCAAGGTTGTGTTTGGTGCATTATCAGGTAATCTTAATCTGCATTAGATATAATCTGGATAGATTATCAATAATGTTGATTACCGTATTTGATATACGCAAATAATGCTGCAGTAAAATTATTGAGAATCTTGATTAACATGTGTAATATGATAATCAGATTACTGATAATGTATCATCAAATTTTTAAAATATCCTTAAATTAAATTTATTAAAAATCACACCCCATACACAAAATTTCTAATATTTCATAATAAAAGAATAAAAATATATTATATATTATAATGTATATTATATATTATATTATATATTATATTTTATTATTTTTTTCTTTCCTTCTCCTCCAGCACACCACAACCCCCCCAACCCTCGGCTGCTCTACCCCCGACTCCCTGGCAGTCGCATCTCCGACACTGTCCCCGGCCCTCCGACCGTCCACGCCACCCCCTGCACCATCCCTTGGCCCCCAGATGAACCCGCGCCCTCTGCAGTCGCCTTCATTGCCGCCTTCATCCATCCGTGCCATCGATCCCCCGCACCCGACCCCGCACCCGACCCCCGTGGCTCCCTGTGCTGCCCCCTGCCCATCCGCACCGCCTGTCAACCACTCGTAGTGCCCTCGCAGCCCCTTGTTGAGGGCTATACCGTCGTGCTCCCTTTCTGTTTGAACAGCCGACCGCTCGTGCTGCCCCCGTAGCCCCTCAGTGAGGGCTACGATGGCGGCCCATTGATTGGCTAATTTTCGATCGCTGCCTACTGGATTTGTAGAGGAGGGCGTTGATTTTGACCCCCTCTCTTTTCGCTATCCATCATGAGAAGAAGACCGTAAAATTTTTTAAGAATATTTTTATCAAAAAAAATATTATAAGATTATCAAATATATGGTAATGTGGGTAGCCACCTCTCTCCAAAGTAATCCAGATTATCTTCTAAAAGGTAATTCAGATTGTCAAGATAATTTCAATTATCATTTAAAAAATATACCAAATATAATAATATGATTGGTTCATGTTAAATTATCAATAACCTGAATAGTTTATCAGCTACTAAATGCAACCTAAAAGTAGGATGTTTATTCTAGTCAACCAACCTTAATTACCTCTGCTGGTTGAGGCTTCTCTTTAATTGGAAGAGTCCGCGGTCCAATCCCTAAAAGGGTGTCCCTATTATTCTTGCAATTACTTGGGCTCCATCAATCATTGGTGGATAAAGAACTAGCCTATGGGTCTTGCCTATAGTACAGGTTTTCCCCTTCTCCATTACCAAGCATTAAATGGTGGATTCCTTCATGCATGGATGGTCAGTGGTGAATAACAAGTCTATTTAGTTATAACAAGAATTTGAGTTACATCAAAAAAAAAAAAAAGAATTTGAGGAAGAGCAGCTGGAAGGAATTTGGGGTTCTGATATTGTCATTCTTGGTGGGGGTGGGTGGGCGCGGGTAGCAAGCCCTAAAGTTGGATCGGGTTATTTGGTTTGAGGGCTAAAAGAGGTCAAACGAGATTAAAATAACTCCAGAGAACACCACCATCCAACTTGATTTCACAGACTAGAAGCCAACAATATTTTTCGGTAAAACAGTGAAACACAAATTGGTTGGTTCAAGTTAGTATTCCTAATGAGGTTGGATCTCATGGGAACTTAAGTTTGGTTGGGTCCGAAATCCACATTCAACAGTCTTTGCCACATAATATTTTCTCAACCAATCATCATAACCAAATCAACCAGTGTCATGAACCAATGAAATAATTCACTACCTTCACTGCATTTTGTTTGGCATAAAGGCATATCTCATCATGATGCAATCTTCACATCCAAATCGTTTCAACCAACAAAATTGCCAACTTCAGACCACATCTGATCCAATTAGTTCCATAGCTTTGTGAGAGAAGAGGATCCAATCTAATCATTATGCATCAACAACATTGCCGATAGACTTGCGGTAATGTAGTCATCCCAAAATAATCCAGCAGGCTCAGAGATAACTAGTGTCCTCGATCATCTGTTCACACAGCAGCTCCATTTTCTTTTATATCTGAGCTTGCATTTCTTATACGAGTAGCTTCATTATCTTTTGAATCTGCAGCTGCATTTCTCATATGACCGCGTCTCTTGGTTCCCTTTGGTCTCCTGTTACTGATGGCAATGGAGATGTCATTTGGAAAAAGGTCATTGAGCACAAATGCATGAATAATTGTGGATCCAAGCAGAGCTATCACTGTCAGGGTAGATATGCCAGGGAGTGCAAGAGAAAGTGACCGAGTAAAAAAATTCTCCACTTCCGCAGAATATGTAACGGTTGCAATAGAAGCACTCGTCATTGGAAATGTATATGCCCACCATGCTAGTGAGAACCTATTGGATTAACAAAAGATTTTTAGAATGTGCTCAATAATAACAGGATGACAGGGAAGTGAGCAGCCAGGTGATAAACAAAGTAATTGTAAAAAATCGAGTACCTGAATCCCCGGAAAAAGTTAATTCGAACAGCCTGCAAATACACAGAAAAATGCAAATAATGATCTGATACCAATTTGAAGAAAACAAAGATAAATACCATAATCTTTCACTGGACATGCAATGATTACTAAATGGACCATGATTTAACTCATCAGTAACCACAGTTTGCCACATGATAAACCAGATTTTATTGTTGTTCTTTCCTGTATAACTATATTTTGTGCGAGGTTCGAATGGAAAACAAGCTATTACTTATATTTCCTTATCTGTCAGTTTTATTGTGTGACTTATAACTCTTGCTATTTTAGTAAGCAATGGTAGAAAAGTAATACAGGAATTTGCTAGTCATATAAATGTTTATTTGAACTTCTATCTACTTCAGAAAACACAGCATAAACAACTGAACAGTGAAGTGTGACCGCTTCACTTACCAGAGAAAAATAGAGGAAAAGAGCAATGAAGTATGCAATCCTCGAGCCGTAGCCAAATTCCCCACTAATATTTGCCCATGCCATGCTAGCAACACTGGGTGCAGCCACAAATAAAAAGAAGACTGGATGAAGCTCCTTTGGGAGTGTCTCATTTGTTGGAAGCCTCTGGTACAAAGTTACAAACAACACCGAGTAGTGAGCTAACCCAACTGCAAAGAAGAATATGGGCCCTTCTTTAAGCCCCATTGATGCTCCCAGCAATGCACCCACAAAGTTGCCTACGATAGATAAATGGTTTGATGGATTGGCTACTTTTGAAAGCCTGCGTTGGCCACCAGACATCCACTGGCCATAGATCTTGAGTTCGAGGAACAAGATTGGAGCCATAAGCACGTACCATAGAGCACCATGAAGGTTTACTGCCACTACTGGTGGCAACCCGAGTGTCAAGAAGAGGCAGTTTATCCATGGAGCAAAGAAAAAGTTGACACGGATGGGATGATAGTACTCTCGGCGGACCGCTTCGAAGTAAAATATGATCTTTAGAGAGTAGATGAAGGCTACAATGCCCGTCAATGCAAGTGATATACACCAGAGCACGAGGTTGATTACCGGGCTTACATGCAGAAAGCTCATTGATGGAGATCTAGCTAATGTTTTCCACAAGATTGCTTGGCTGCTAACACCAAGGCAAATACCAAAGGATGATATTGGGAAGCGAAGAAGGAAAGGCCACAACTTGTCTTCAGGAAGGACCAACTCCTCTGACGCCTGAGAAAAATGTAACTAGTGAGAAAATGAATCATGATAAAAAGGAAGTTGATAAATGTAAAAGTGGAATGCTCTTATTGCCTTCAGGAAGCTCTTGCTGCAAATCGTTGAATTCTTGCATTGGTGTTCAATGAGATTTAAGGAACGATTAAGTGCTAGACTAAGGACCTATGAAACCACAAAAAAGACCTATAGCATTGTCTGGATTTGACATTAGCCTGCATGCATTTTTATCATTAAGAGTTTAATGCCCAACTCTAATATAACACCCTAAACCTTTGATCTTACGATAATAAATATCCCATTATCATGCAGACACCACACATCAGTAGATGTTTTCTCAATTTACATAAATGGAGAGCTTAGTGGTGGAATCAATAATAAATAATAATGAAGAAATATTAAGAATCATGTTATTGAATGTCCAAGAGAATGCATACCCTGAGAGTGTCTAGTTCAGGCCCTTCTAAGGCATCAAAGTAGCGATCTGGGGCTGGTACTGGCTCGGGTTGTCTTTTTGAACCACCAACCTCCTGTGGTTCTGGTGCCTTTCCACGTAAGGCTGATATCTGTCTTTCAAGGGCACCAGACCAGGTCTTGAAAGAATTGTAGCGGTGGTCCTTAAGCCTAGTATTCCTTGGTAATCTCTGCTGACTCCCTGAAGAATCAAGACCCTTTCTGTCTGGAGTTCCCTTGGCTCGAGATGTTCCTGTTGTCATGGGTTGGGAGTGAAACTTTGCCTGCTTCGGTACTTGCAAGTTGACAACAGGAGAATTAATAACTAGATTTGGCTTAATGTTAGCAGAATTTGTTGCAGGTTGATTAATTCCACTGGCTCTTTGAGCTTTTTCTGCAAGAAGCGAAGGAGATGGTGGCATGCTGATGGACACAGAATGTGAATAATAGGGTACTCTTATCCTGTGAGTGGGTGAATTTGGCGCAGGCATGGCAAACACACTACCGGTACGAAAATTTGTAGGTTCTGCTCCCTGAAATGAAACATAAGAAGATAGTTTGTTATTACCTTCCATAAATAAAAGATAACAAAAAATGATAGAACTAACTCAGCGTTATTAGAAAAAACTTATACATGAAAGTGGTCTAAATTCCACGAAATTTAGAAAAGGTACCGAATATGAGTGCACTGCTAATGATCCCTGCTCTGATCATAACTCAGTTCCCTCTCCTATGTGCCAATTGGGCATTGCTGCAGTAGGGAGGGTCATGTAGGGGTTGGGTAATTCAGCAGGCACCACATTGGAACAGGCAATAGAGTGGAGCTCGATAGCATTTTTCACCCAAATTATATGCAATGACATATTCAATAACCAACTTTCAAGAATATTAAACAAAGACATGCTAAATTAGGAAGTCTATTTCAAGAATAAACTTTGCATATTTCAAAAATATAGCGTTGATTTAAAGTTCAAGAAGTTGACAATTATGCTGGCCATTTTGGTGCCTCTTAGAACTAAAAACTGATCATGGAAATGCTATGAAAGATATAGCTTACTTTAGAGGCTGCAGGATATCCGTGAGGGCTGGGAGTGGTATCAAATCCAGGAACTTCATTGGATTGGATGTATCTGAAAATAGATGGAAGTTCTTCTGGGGCACCTTGAATTGCTGAGCCGATGCTGTCCTTGTTGTCCATCATGGCACGATAAAGCTACAAGAATTTGGGAAATCAGATATAAGCATTAATATTTACAATGGAATCCCTGTCAGTTTGACTATAGAATTGTACTGTAATATCCACAAAATACTAAAACGAGAAATCACTCATACAATAAAAAGAAATTTTAACTTAATTGAGGAAATTTTCAAGCTGTTCTCTCCGAAGATAGATACCAATAACAAGCAATATCAGCTATGATGCACTCCTTCAGCCTAAAAGGCAGAAAGCAACTCAGGGCATTTGAGCTCAAAGGAGTCTCCCTCAACCCCTGCACAGACAAAAGCTACACTGATACATCTTTGGCCAATTGGAGTTATAAACACAATGATACACATGCCTCCAAGCTAGTGATATAGGAGGCAATATAAAACCGAACATAGCATGTGCTTTCAATCATTTGGTTAGGAGAAGATTCCTTACATTAAGGAGCCTCTCTAAAACCTCATAAACGAAATCTCCACTGGTCCATCTTGGCAATGAAAGTTACAAACAAAAAGCTAAATGTCTTCAGTCCAGTGGAATAGGAAGAATAAACTAAAGAGCCGAGCATGAGCTTCCAATCTCCAAAGCTGGACAAGATTCCTAAATTCACTTTAATAGAGGATGGTGGAAACACCAACGAACGCACAAATAAACCTTTTCCCACCAAGGACAAACCTCTACCATTATATACAAACAGATCAGAAATCTCAACCACCACAAATGCATCATGCAGTAACCACAGAAACGTCCTTACTTTACATCTACTAAGATCAAAATTCTTTGAAACTACAATTAATTTTTATAATTCATTTACAGGATATTGCTAAAATAGGAAGCGAATCAACATCAATAATTAAACTGGCTACAAGCCTTTTGCCATGCACGTATAATAAATTGTACTACCCATGTTTAGCGATTCTAGCTTGTATAAATCATCTCTCGCAATTAGCATCCAAGCAATCCATCTCCAAGACTTCTTTGCTCATCAATAATTCATCTCCATAATCTCACGTTACCTCATCCTCAGATAAACACCAAGAAAACCAATCTTTGTAATGAAATAACATCCAAATATCATTTTGTAGCTAAATATAGTGCTAGTCAATGAAAACAAAAAACGTGGATTTATTGAGGGCCAAAAAAAAAAAGGAGGATCATTGCTTTTAAGAAAACCAAACAAATTGCATCAAGTTTCTCTTATCGAACACCCATAAGATTGTTTTCCATTAAATCAAGATCCAAACTTTCCACCAAAATGGAAAAAGAAAGAAAAAGAAAGAAGATCAGAACGGAGCAAAAGAACCCAAGATACCTGAAAGTGGAGGGCAAATCTATATTCTCTCTTTTCTCTCAGGTCGCCCAAACACAGCAGGGGACTCGCCCCCTTCACTACGTGCACCGACGGACAGCAATGGGGACAAAATCCTCACAGCCTCGGTACCATAGCGACGGGCGGGGAAGCCCTTGAGCTCGGGACGAGCCCTCGCTTTTCGAGAAGCTTCTTCGCCAGGGTCCGAAGCCATTGCCATCGCCGTTGCGCCTTTTTCTTCGGACGCTATTTTCCCAACCCCCAACTCCCAAGCCCTAACCTCTCCCACCACCACCACTTGGATGCTATTTCCTTCCATCGTCGATGCCTATTGCTTTATTGGTCATTTTCTAAATCCGGC
Source organism: Elaeis guineensis (assembly GCF_000442705.2). Classification (NCBI taxonomy): domain Eukaryota; kingdom Viridiplantae; phylum Streptophyta; class Magnoliopsida; order Arecales; family Arecaceae; genus Elaeis; species Elaeis guineensis. The sequence goes on along the minus strand of NC_025999.2, from coordinate 96,551,847 downwards.
CGCTCTCGCGGATTTCGCGCCGCTCGCCCGTCACCGACGTCCCGGAGCTGTTGGAACTCGACTCCCCGGAAAACCTAATTTGTAACCATAGCTGACCCGATTTGGGAGGGAAATTAGGAGGGGACGTGGCACTCGGCACGAACGAGACACGTGGCAGAGCTTGGGGAATCCAGAACAGCATGGGACCGTGTGGTCCACGTCCTATGAGGATTGACCACGATGGCGGTGGAGGACAACGGGCGCGAACCGTTGACGCCAGACGCGACTTCCGTGATTGTTGCGGAATCCGCGCATAGATTCGTGCACCCCATTCCTACGGGAATATCCAACATGAGTTGGGCCAGCCCACCAGCCCGCATCTTCTAAGGTTCCCTATGGTCCTGTTGGTCTATAATAATAATAATAATAATAAAAGATGATTTGGATTAGGGTTGCAATGAGCTATACTTCAACAGACTTCTCAATCCACAAATTCAGCAGAAACAAATCGTGCTCGGTTCCTTTCAGTGGATCTTTTGGGTGACGCTGATCAAACTTAATGATCATAGAATGCAATGACGATTTCTAGAGATGGTATAGTTTTGGAGTATTTGGAACGTTATGCAAAGCTGACTGTGTTTTGTTCTTCCAGTTGGAAGCAACCTTAATCCGTCACTTCTAGCTCAGGGTCTCTCTTTTGATTTTGAACCAAAAAAAGTTCCTTTCTTAAAGTAGTTTTGCCTAATCTCTCCTTCAAATTCTCGTATACAGACGCAGCTCGCATCTTCTTATTCCGCAGCGGTCACGTTCTTCTTCCCACTGAAGTTGTCATTCTTTTGGAACTCGAAAATAGTCAAATTATCTAAAAAATGGCAAATAAAAAAAGGAAAAAGTTAACTAATCACTTTGCCTGGATTATCCAAATATAGCACGCCTACACCACTAAAGCATCGCATTACATGTTCAAAAATTATGAACTTTCCGTCCAGAACACTAAAAAGGGGACGACGGAAGAGGAGAATACTAATTCACATACCAACAGGAAAATGGCAGATTAAGACACAACCTTTTTGTTGTGATAAAACAAGCCACACGGTTGGAAAAAAAAAAAAAAAAATGGTGATTTCAAGACCAGAACTACCATGGGATAATAATAATCACTCAACAAATACTCACCAATTTCCTTCTTCGATAAACAGCACAGAAGTGGAATGGCTTGTAAACCTCTTCTTAGAAATGCAAGTGGAAATCCAGCTCAAACAGCTGGTTCCAGTGAAGAGACCCAAACCTCCAGGGACACAACCAAGCCCTGAGAGCTTTCTTTCCAGTCCGCGGACCTTTCCTTTTGAGCATTTACATAGGCAGGGGAAGGACAGAGAGGTGAGAACATCGCTAGCTGGAATAGTTGCTTGACAGCCCAAGCAAACACAGGACCACCAATTTAATTTTTCTCATGTTTATAAGAAAGATTTGGTGGCTATGAATTGGTTTCTAGACACAATCCGACCAGAGGCATGGATGATTCCATACGAGATCAGCACAATTTAAGTTACGTGGAAAACGGGTCAGATTGGATTTGATTAGTCGATGGGTTAGGTCTAAAGTTGCTACTCATGGAGGATGGGCGATGGGTCAGACCCAAGTCGGATTGGATCTGACCCAATGCTCCAACGTGTTAGATGGTGGTGAGAGAAACGCCATTGGGCTGTTTAGACTCTGTGTGGTTCGGTCTGCTGTTTGGATGCATGCAACTCAAATTACATATTACATCGAGTTGCATGACAATGAGTTTCTGATAAGGTTTGATTGAATTTAATCACAGGTTTGGATGGATTTTATGGATTACGCCCAGCATTGGAACTTGACTTTTGAATGGATATACAACCAAGCTTCAGTTTTCCCACACTGATGTCTGATAGCTATCTTAGTTCGCAAATCATCATCAGACCTACAAGTCCAGATTTCGTATCTAAATCAGGCAGTCCCAGATGCTTGCCTCTTATACAAGCAACCGCTGACAGCCCTTTACATCTACTAATTTTATCCGCATTTTCTCGTAAAGGATCCATCTTTCTGTAGGTAAAAAAAAAATTATCTAAAAATCTATATTTTTCTAATTAAATATTTTTTAAATAATATTTAGATAAAAAATAATTTATTTATATTTTTTTACATATAAAAAATGATTTTAAATATATTATATATATATTTTTTATATTACTATTTTCTTAGATAAGTTATTGAAATTTATCCATATTTTTCATTTCATCCTTTGTATTTTTAAGTTTGGAAGAAGTGAATGATTGAATTATTGAACATTGAACGATGAAAATATAGAAAATTAAAATAGAATATTTTAAAAATAAAATTAAATACTTATTTTACTGGCTGATTAAAAAAAAATTTAACCATCTTCTAGGTAGATAAAATTTATCCTTCATTTCATAGATAAAAATTATTAATGAAAAATAATTTATCCATCTAGAAAAATATGAGAATATAGGTAAGTTGGTCAATAAAAATGTTAACTAAATTTCTCATGATATTTATCTACAAAAGAACGGATCTTAAGATTATGCCCGTCAGAACATTCATGTTCGCAGCAAGCATTATGGGCTCATTTGATTTGTCAGAAATGGATGGGAAAAAGTATTATCAACAAAAAAAAAAAAAAAAAGCTCATATTTAGTTGAAATTTTTAAAAAAGATAAATGAAAAAATAACTTTTCTATAAAAATAAAATTCTCATATTTCATGAAAAAAAATCAACATGGTATCTGTTTAGAATTAGAGTAATTTTTTTTTTCAAAAATCCCTTCAAATATTTAGATAAAATGGGTTAAAATTTTTTATTTTTATTAAAAATATAACAAATATTTTATATAATCTTTAAAAAAATAAATATTCAATTAAACATAAATCATTCTAAAATATAATACTTTCTTGTGATCAACTAAATATGCAACGTCACTTTCCAAGTATCAACTTCTCAAGAAAAATATCCAGTGAGGAAAAACTTTTCTTGCGAACCAAATGAATCCTATAAAGCAAGAGCACAGATCTGGTGGATCTGAACGACACGGAAACTAGTGGATCTGACTAATGGCATGAAACTGGCAGAAGAAGGCATACGTTATCCAACACAAATAGATTAAAGGTTCATCTGACTATGCCTTTCCCCAGACTATGAAATACACTTAATTTTCCATCAAAAAATGGATATCAGCTTGCCGAAAGTCAGAATGTCGATAACAATTTCATAAACACCAACATTGTTTAGCTACATGGTAGCTCGCACTAGCCAATTAATCAACTGCCAGAATGCAAACTACACATATAAACTCATATTAGCAAGTTAATCAGCTGGTGGAATGCAAATCATTTGTACAAAACAAATCCGATTGCCAAACTACGATGTCAAACGATACCTTATTTTAACTTCCAGTAGCTGGTCGAGTTACACTGACTGGACTTTTATCACATTATAACTTGTAAGTAGACCAACAGACAAATTCACATATAGCACACACCTGACATGGACTAACAGATATAAAGCAATATTTTTAATCAAATGTTAGCAAAATCTTCCTGCAAAATACTAGCGCTGGCTCAATAATTCAAAAAATTGCACTTAATGCACAATAATATTACACCTATCACGTTAGCAACTCTGCTGAATTTATTCTGCTTTTCTCTAAGGAGATCATATCATTAATGGAAAAAAGAACAAAGCTTGTGTCAATCAGGCTACAATGACACATTTCAATTGTATGCCTTCAGCAGCAGAAGACAATGTATTAAAAATCGAACCATCTCAAAATCTAATTCAACTTGTGCAACTGTCTTAACTTTTCAAGATGGCTGTCTCATCTAAGGCCATGATGCAAGCCACAGAAAGATGCCTCCAATGCTTGCTTTAGTAAGTTATTACTTCTTGTGAACAAGATAGGACGCCCAGACTCCATCAGCAGGCGGTGGCAGCTGAATCCAGTGCCCAGGTATCCGGCTGCACCCAATTTTCACCAAACAAGAGCTATTAGTTACAGAGAAACAAAAGTTATGAACCCTTTTTTCACTTTGTTCTTCATGTAGACTGATGGAAGATTTGTGAAAGAATAATAAGAATAAGACACAGCACTGCAATATTTTAAGCAGCACTGGCAGATAAAAGCCATTTTTGCTTCAGAGTAGAACCAATTGTTGAGTGAATACATAGTTGTCCCTGCAGAATCAATCAGATAGCAATATACAATAACTATAGAATTGAATTTGACATGGTTATCTCGTCACTCATCATTTTCCATAATTAAAAATAATTTATATTTTAAAAGTTCATTGCATATGCATTTCTGAGCCGTTACAAGGACAAAATATCTCAAATACTTCTTGAGAAAGTAACACGATGAACCATAATTGAGAGCATCAAATTATCACAGAAAGAGAATGCAAATCAGAAATTTTATAAAATATTTAGCTTTCATCGGCTTTTGACAATATTGTAAGAGTTATGGGTGACCTATGAGAGAGTTCAGAGAGGACATTCATGATACCGTATTCTTTATCAAATTGAGTATTGAATGCTGGGATATATTTCGAAGATCAAAAGGAACTGCATCATTGCTTCCTATTTCTAGCATAGCTCACATGAGTTAATGAGGAAGTTGTAGGATACACACCTTCCTCCAGGTCTGATGTAAGCATCCCACATTTTTCTGACCTGAAAATGAGATAGAATAGAATAAGTATTTGCATGATGATGATAATATCTATCAAATCACATATACACAAAACTGCAGAAATCATATGCTTTGGACTACCAGTATTTCAGTGAGGTAGAGGAGCAAACAAAAGAATGGAATTTCAGAAATAGAAGAACTAGATTACAAGGGCATCAAACTTTTAAGATACCTTAAAAGGCATTTATTTTACAAACTAAATTCATGCCTTCACAGCACCCTATCAGTGACATTAATGGAACACCTGATCAAACAGTCTCTGGCATTCAAGATAGCACCATTGGCATCGCCTATTGCGCCATTAAAGAAATCATCAAATATACATTAAATCACCTGTGCTCTCACACTAGACTGTGATAATACCCAGCTAGTTTGGGGCGAGAGCGAGAGAGAGAGAGAGAGAATTAAGTTTAGAAAGATATTAAAGAAAGCAAAGAAGTCAAGAGAAACACAACTTGCATGGTTGAGCAAATTTGATAAATCCAAAAGGTGATGTCTGCACCTTCTTAGAGTTATAAAGGTAGATCCTGAGAGATTTAAAATGTATGTTCAAAATTTTCATGGCACTGTAAAAGGACATCTAGCAGTTGCACCAAAGTCTGCTTGCCTATAGTGCATATCTAAAATTGTCAACAGCATGTATGAGTATTTGTACAAGAAGGTGACCACCTTTAGCTTTTTTAATAAGATCAAGAAGAAAGCACAATTCTCAACAGGTTGATGACTTTACTAGAAGAGAGAGAGAGAGAGAGAGAGAGAGAGAGAGAGAGAACAAAAGAAATGTAACCAATGGCACATGCATGCATAGGAAAACTACCATTTTTGATTCCTCAATGATCTGGAATTTCTGCGAGGAGCTCTGAAAAACAAGGAAAAGCCCCGAAAGGAAAAATATAAATGTTTCACAAGGTGTTACTCTCTGTAGTCAGAAGCAACATAACTGATTTGCCAAAACTGATAAATTTAATTCTTAGGAAATGCATTGCTTAACATCATAGAGATGCATTGAGAATTTTGTGGCATCTGTTACTGACATCTCAGCAATGTGGCTCAAATCATACACATAACAGGTAATTGGTACACTCAAAAGTTAAAGTTGCACATCCATTTCATCAAATCACCTCAATTAGTGTTCCCATATCATTGCTGCTTCCATGATAATAGTGGTAGAACTCAAATGGTAAATTGGCAACGAAATCATAGCCTCCACCACAACTTTGACCTTCAACATTTTGTTGTTCAGATTTCAGGTTTGCATTTAGATCTGAACTTCTTTCACCTTCAATTCCATCCACCTGGTCTTGGTTCACCATCACCTCACCTTTATCATGATCTACATCATTTGCTTCACTGCTTGCACTGTGGATAGCCTTTCTAGATTCCTCAGCTGTTGCAATAGCATCCTTAGCAGCATTTGTGTCAGCAGCAGCTGCAGCTTGGCGCTCCTCTTCTTCAACAGCAGCTTGCACTCGCTCAAGAAATTTATCATCCTCTTCAGGGAGAAAATGACCTGTACAAGTAAAGGCTTATGTAAAATTCAATAGAATTAATCTTATATTACTGGACCTCCACATTACCCGCAACCCATTTGATCCCTTTGATGATCAATCGATAGGTCTTTTCTACAACAGAAACTGTTGTTTCATTTGGCTAAAATGCATTATACTAGATTCAACAATTCTTACTCTCATGACTATAAAGATGTGAAGGTTTCAAGATGCCTCCCGCACTGATGCAAACAAATATACACAAATCCCTGCTAATTTTTGGAATCAGAAAGGCAGCAATTTTTGTCAGCATCACAAGTGGAAATAAAATCCAGTCCTGCTTTGTGTGATGAATGAATTAATGCTCATCACATGCATATCATTACAAGGAGTAGAGTTGTCATCCAAATTGATTGTCCATCTCAATGTATAAAGTTATCAAACAATACATTTCAAGTCAAGAAGAAATGAGCTTTTTAAATAAAGTTAGCAACATATGCACTCAAATAATATGAGCAAATCGATTTTTCAGCACAGCTGAACTAGATATGATCCAAGATAAAATATCCCAAAAATAAATAAAAACGAAACCAAGAATACAAATATATATGCAATGCAGGCAGAGGGAACATGCCTTGTTTCTTCAATTTTTGAATTCTGATGGAGCGAAGCTCTTGCAACTTCTCCACAATTAATACAAGCTCAAGCTGAAATTAGACAATTATTGGTTGAGAAAACAAAATTTGCCCATGCCAATTGTGTCTATAAAATACCCTCCAACCAAACATCTATGAGAAAACAGTTAAGAGGGGAAAAAACATTTTTCCATTACATGTAAATTTATTCTACATGAAAGAAAACTAAATTTAAAAGAAAAGATGCAAAGGAAAGTGCCAGCAATGACTAGCAAGAATATACAACACTGTATATTCAATACACTTAGAAAGTAGGCAAGTCATTATAAGGAATTAAACTAAAAACATATTTTTTAACACCAAATAAAGGACAGTAACTGCAAATAAAAAGAGATAATGGCCATGGTAGAGTTTACAATCATATTACCTGAAAAGAGAAGTGAAAATTCAGAAGATGTCGTAAGCAAATGAAGCTCAGCAGTTAATTTAAGAAAACCCGAGATTTTCTCAATAAAAAAGATCATGCCCGAGAATTTGCATGCAATGTTTTCATGCTTTAGCCTTAATATATTGTTGAACACAAACAAGTGAATCAAGATCACACAATGGGATGAGACGAATGTTAAAGGAACTTTCTGGCTTTAGCACTAGCTAGGATAAAAGGTACTTAGTTACATAATAAGATAGCTATCAGATACAGGCTCATGCACATAAAAAGGGTATCATCCTAAATAAGGAACCCAAACATATTGGTAATCATGGTCCATTCATCCTATGCTTGCAATGTCTCTAGACCATTGAGCACAGGAAAATAACATGCTTTTCAAGGATAACATAACAGAAGTCAACTATGAACTGTTGAATAGAAAAAAACAAGTAACTGATTAATAAATGCTTGATCATAAATACATTCCAAGATTGCATTCAAAGCATCCATGCGATATACACATTTAGAAAGTCTCACCTCAGATTCTAGTCTTCTTTTCTCCTCGTTAGCTTTGACTTTTGCAATTTCCTTCATTTTTTCTACCTGCAATACCCATGGTTACATAATACATTAGCCTTAGCAAAAGATGAAATCCACAAATGGTCTTAACTAAATAAAGGTAAGATCATATGGCAGCCCAGCTAATACTAATTAATGCTGAAGATCAAGGTTTTAAATCCCATGGGATAAAGGTGTTCCGATTTCTCTATGGAACAGGATGCCCCGCTGTCTCATTCCATTCCGACAGCAATTCCAATCATGCATCGTATTTGATATCCTCCATCTTTCTCCCCTTCTTTTCTTTCTTTTTTTCTTTCTTTTTCTTTCTTCCTTCTTTTCATCTACCTTCCTCTCTTTCCTTTCCTTTTTCGTTCCTTTTCTTCTCTTTTCTTTTCTTGTTGTCATTTTTGTTCTTCCTTCTTTTTATTTTTTGCCTTTTCTTCATCTTTCCTTCCTTTCTTTCTTTCCTCTTTATTTTTCTCTCTCTGCATGAATGGGTTTCGGAGTCCTAAGCCTATCCTGATCTTGTTTTCTCATAATAATGAGACGCAACGGCCGGGATGCCACCCATCCTGCTGGGATGTAAAACCTTGCTCGAGATGTTTTAGAAAAGACCAGATACTACTTTCATCCAAAACATACTATTTTCTCCTTCCACTGCTCAATGCTGCAACTAGAATACAATATTAATAACAGCACAATTCACACCCTATCGGCTGTTACTTTGTTGGATTATTAATATGATCTGATAAGGCAGAACTTCAGTCGGCCTGTGTCCCATTACCAACCCAATCCCACCATGCAATGGTCTTTCACTTTGACATGTCCTCCAGATCCTACTTATCTAGACATTCTACTCACCTCTGAACCCTTACTCGAAAGACCATTTTTTAAAATTCTTCACGTGCATTACCAAGTCTCCACACCCAGTCCTAAATAACAAGGCCTTACACATATTCATCAACCTTCTAACATGAAAAATCCTTGCCTGGACATGAAACTAGGGTCCTAATTCATCAAATGAAGTATCCTAATTGTGGGAAATGCTCTCCTGTCTCCCATAGATTTCTTCCACAAGATGCAGGTGTTATGAATTTCCAAAAGTGATCAATCAGTATACTGAATCATATTCACCACTCTAACAAATGAACGCACAAATTGATATCTGAAACAAAAGCAAGAAATATGTGTAAAACAAGTATTCAAAACAGGGAACAAGAAACCGAGACATGGGGCATGTGAGGAATGTATCAAAAACTGCTGCTATACAACTATAATATTTTCGAGAACTTTTTCCCTTTGACTCATTATATAGTACGTAACATGAATTGCACAAGATAGCTTTCACAAAATCAATCCTAAATTTGCAGGAGAGCAGCTTACTCTTCCAAATAAGCAGTCTCCCACATCCATATCTGTATCCTAGTTATGCTTCTTTTAAATCATAACCACAATTATCTAGCCTTTTCCCAACTATTTGTGGTCAGCTTTATGGATCCTCATTTGCCAACTATTTGTACTAGATTACTACTAGAAGACTCAAAATCTTAAATAACTCTACTCATTTATTGCTACAACAAGGTCACGTTGCAGCAGGTCACTCATGGGCAATGACCAAAGCAACCTTTGTCCATTTCTCACTCCAACCAGGTCATATTGTAATGGGTCATTTATGGACAATGACCTAACCAGCCATTGCTCATTTGTTACTCCAACCAAGTCACATAGTGGGTTGCGAATGGACAATAACCTAACCAACCCTGCACTTCAAGAAATCAGCCCCCTAATCTATTTCACCCAAATTTCAACCTAAGTGCCTCTTAAAGTACTTGTTTATAGAGCTTTTGATTACAACAATACATGAGTATAGGCTAGCAAAACATCAAAATGAGCAGATAACATGGTACCTTGCGCCTTGCAATGTCCTTGGCAATCTCCCTCATCCTCCATTCATCAGCTTCCTGATCAGCTTTTTCATAATCTTCACGCTCCTGTGGAACATTAAACACCCCATAAAGTACCATGAGTTTACAAATACAAAGCAGCATGACAGCTTGTGATAACAGACAGCTCAATAACTTCAGCATGCTTATCAATATTCATCTAGAGATGAATAAAGGTGTTCTGATTTAACAAACAAAACATACAACCTTGTTGATTAGTTCTGCAACATGTTTTCTCTTTCTTTTCTTCCAACATTTGTTCCTCCTAGACTTTTGCAGCTTCTGAGCTAATTTTACCGCCACCGACCTTTCTTCCCATGGACTTGCTTGATTTGTGATTACACAGAAAGGTATAAGTTGATTTTTAAGAGTAGAAAATATAGAGCATGCGGCTTCCATTGCAAGAGACTCTTGAGCATGTAAACCAATCCTCTTTGCCTTAACTGTCTCAGAGCATTGCAGAAGAACGTCATTCTCGACATGCTGAAAGGTGTCTCTGGTGATGGTGTCATTTGAAGTTTGCAAGATTTTTCTTCCTGATAGGTGATCATCGGATAAAAAGTCATCTCTATCAGCATTATCTTGACTGGAACTTCTCATACAATGAATTTCCTCTAGTTCTTTCTGCCTGTTTGAGACATAATCTTGATTATGAGAATGAGATTAAAAATTGAAAAATAACCAAAACATTTAGAAAATGAGAAACATACACCGCTTTCATCAGATCAATAGTTTCTCTTAACTTTCTTAGATGCTCATGCACGTGTTCTAGTCGCCAGAAAGAACTTCCAGCAGATTGAAGAGGTTGCCATGCTAGAAACTGAGGAGGTGGTGCAGATGATGATAATGCTGGAATCATAGTGCAAATGCAGGAGAAAGAAGCAACTGCATGGGACGCAATTCTCATTTGTAAACAACACAGATATCTTGCAGCTGCTTTGATTAAATTTAGGAATGTAACAAATATGAAATTATCATATATTCACATGGCAAATAAGAGACATAGATGAAACACAAGAAAGAAGGAAGCGTGTGTAATGTTAGATAGCCAATTATGCTTGAAAAGTCTTCACAAGCTTTGTTTGTTTGCAATCATGTCATACACAACGTACCTTGACCCTTTTGTCTTGTCAACATTCGTCAAACATGTATCATCATCCATTCCAATCATATAGGCATCCAATTTCAAAGCAATATACATGCACATCCGCACATGGAAAGACAGACAACACATACAACAGACACATGCATATAAATCAAGTCCCTTGACTGGATCGATGACACATTTATAACTAGCAATCAAGCTGACATCGGATCTCTAACTACATTTGGGCAAGGACTGGTTACAGTATACCTGAACCCCTACATTATCACTTTCAGTGAATGTAAAGGATTTCAGTAGTCAAGCTGATTCATGGTCCACTTTTGCTGGATGCGTCGGCCACCGACTGGAGGCTTGTTATGCCAAAGCAAGAAATGCACATCTTTCTTTCTCCTATATCAAACTTTGGCATCTAGCCTCACCTCACAAAATACAAGCCATGATATTGTAAGTTATTCAGGAAAAGTTCCTAACCTCAACAGTTTTAGACAAAATGGTGGAAGTGCATGGCCAAAAAGTTCTCATGAAAAATGGAAATATATAGACAATCCTTTTCGCTGCTTCATTTATCATAGCACCATAAGGTTTCTAATTACAATTTCTTTGGGGTTAGGAGTATGCTACCCATAACAAGGTTCAGGCCATTATATGATTGGTTGCTCACGGGAAACCCATAGCTTTGACAGTTTTAAAAGAGAGGAGGTACTGCCTCATCACTGCTGGTAAATAATGTCTTAACTACCTACAAAAATCAAAACATCAAATCTTGCATACAAATCCACAGTTGAAATGAAAAACAGATAAATAAATTCCATTATCCAAAGAAAATGCACCACATGAGTATCATTCAAGTCATCAATGAAATATTGACTAAACCAAGTTTGCAAAATAGAACCCTGTATGGTTGATCAGTGCAAAATCTGTATGACCACTCAAAGACCATATGTTGAGAAGGAAGAATCTGCAGTATTTTCTCATTCTAAGGAGTACAGGAAAAAAAGAGAAGCACCCATGTTTGCCATGGTGCTATTATATGGTCTTGTGGTGGAAATGAGAAGAGGAGAATAGAATGGGAAAATAAATGAAATGAAAACAAAATTGGTGCAACCCTCATTTGCTCATTAAGACATGTTAACAACAGGAAAAGATTGGAAGCAACATGCACTTTTGCATACTACTAGTTAGCTAGCTCGTGTGTTAGACATAAATGTACAAGAACGATTTACAAGATTTTACAATGCTAGAGTTATGTTTAATATAGGCAGAGTACATAGTGAAGAAAAAAATCTACGGGCTTAATAAGATCAAGGCCTGGAAGGCATAACATGAGGAAAGCTTAGGGCAAGTCACTCTGCCCAGGCAATGATGATAGCTTGTAACCCATCATGTGAAGGAAAAAAACTAAAATGACCGGATCTCTAATAAAAATGTGCGTACATGTTGGATTCATCAATAGTATAAATCCAAATGACAAAAGCAAGGCTGAAGAAAAAGAGTGATCAAAATATTATTAATAATTGACACAAATACTGTTGATAATTATCATAATAAACGCATGGAATATGATAATCTTTTCACAAGGACTTTGCAGAATACCTAATTTCACAACAATGACTTAAGAAATGACATTTTGAGACAATGGAATATCCTAATATATTAATCAGGCAGGAGTTTCGATTGCAAACAGGGAAAATATGAGTGAAAAGAGATAGAATCTCTTGGTTCCCTTTTTTCAATCAGAGGAGCGTGAAAATAGCTTAGCTCAAAATACAATAGAACTTCACTCGATAACTGATCTTAGTAGCAATAGCTAAAAATCTTATCAGTGTTAAAATCCTTGTAGCTAATACTGCAGGGACTATCAAATTTCATATCTTCAAATTTCGAGTTTCCAACTGTTGCGGCCAATCGCCTCGTCGTCCGATCGCCGGGGAGCGTGCACCTGCAAAAGGAAGTCCGCACTGACCGGAGGCGGCTCCGGCGAGGACCCTCCGACGGTCAAGTCAGAGAGGTGACTGGGCAACAGTGAAATGTAGACAGAGAGCTCTGAGAGAGAGAGAGAAAAGAGGGGCGAGCCTGCGTTTGTGGGAGAGACGGAGCGGATCGATCCCTTGCACTGTTGCCTTCCCCGGTATATATAGTGGAGCACGGTACGGCGCCGTCATTAATGGCGCGGACAAGTGAGGAACTATCAACTCACTGTGGACTGTCAGAGTCGCCGTGAAAACGTCATGTCGCCGTGTGGCTGTCCAATCACCAGGGTTGACCATGCCCTGTGCGGGACAATGCCCCTAGGTAGCCGTGCCGCATGTCCGTGTCAGAGCTGACAGCGTCCGGCGGCTGTACGGTGGTTGGAGGAGCCGACCGACCCAAAGTCGGTAGCCAGCTGAGTGGTGTCGGGCCCCTCCATTGGTCGGCGAGCATCTTGTGAGTCGGCCATCAGTCCACTGGGTTCAGTCGGTCGGGATGGATACGCCCGACATATCCCCAGTCGGCGATGGATTGCTGAATGGCGGCGATGGCATCCGTTAGTTGGTCGCCCCGACCGTCGATCGGTCGGGTTCTCGCCCAGTCGGAGTCGGTCGATCCGGCAGTCGGTCGGGCCGATGGTCGGTCCGCCAGTCGGTCGGTCGGGCCGTGTGTCAGTCGGTCGCCAGTCGGTCGGTCGGTAGGGCCGTCGTCGGTCGGTGGGTATCCCCCAACAGTTGCCCCCCTCCGCTCCTAAGTCGGGTGGTGAGCTGGCCGATGCTTTCATTCGGGCAGCGATCCCGGACGACTGGGAGTGGATTTGTCGCATGTGTAGATCCGACCGTACCGCCTGATGACCTGATGTCAGACGCCTCATGAATGCCAAGCGACCCGGACGTCTAGTCGATGTTAGAAGTCACGTCGGCGTCAGGTGTCAGACGCCACGTCTTGTCGTCGTCAGACGCTACGTCGGTGTCAGAAGATCGGGCGCCGGACGATACGGCGTCCGACGACCGGATATTCGGCGCCGATCGCGCGAGAGTGGGGCGCTGTCAGGCGTCCCATCGGGAACGCGAATCGGGCGGGCGCATCAATGCGGAGCCGCTCCCCGTGTGCCGCGTGTCAAGGTGGTTGGCCGGCGCTCCCTCCGGCATTTAAGTGGGCGGTGCGGCCGTCCCGGGACGGGGCGCGCCGACTCGTCCGCCAATCGGCGGGCGCCACGCGTCGCGCATCTGCAGGTCTTCGGTCGGCGCGGAAGCATCTCGGCCGTCGGTCGGCCCTATATATATAGGACCTCCCGGACCCCTGACCCACACTTGCCACATTTCGCTGGGGAAACTCTGTCCGGGCGATTTCTCAGTCGTCGGGGCAGAGCTCTTCTTCGCTTGCGGAGGGTCCATCTGGTTCGTGGTCCCCTCTTCTCCTTCTTCTTCCTTTTCTTCTCTTTCTTTCTTTGGTTCCGGCATAATGACCAGGAAACCGACCCAGGGAGCTCGGTCGGGGAACCCGACCGACGACTCCCGATCGGCTCCGGAAGATGAGGCCTCCTCGCTTTCGGGGCCGAACGTCGATCGGCTTCGGGAGCACTATCGCATCCCGGAGCAGTTTCGGCTCTCCGCTCCAGGAGCCGGCGGTCGGGTCAACAACCCTCGCCTGGCGATCTGGCGCTGTATGTTGAAGACCTTCGCGCGGGTCTTCGACTTCCGATTCCGGAGTTCGTCCGGAATCTACTTGATTACTACGGACTCTGTCCGGCGCAACTGGCGCCGAACTCTGTTCGTTTAATCATTTCCTTCGGCTGTTGTGTCAGCTCTTGCCGACCAACCCCCGCGTTTCACTCTTCCGGGCCTTCTTGTGCTCCGACCCCACCCTAAAGCCCGAGGGTGGTGGCTCTTCAACCCCCGGAAGGGTCTTGCTTTCATAACTGGTCTTCCATCGTCCATTCATGGATGGAAGAACCAGTTTTTCTTTGTTTCCTCCTCTTCTCCTTGGGGCTTTCCTTCCCGCTGGGGTGTGCCCCGAACTGAAGCCAACGACAACAGTCGGGTGGAGGCGGACGACCGGGAGGACTTCCACCGACTGAAGGATATGTCGGTACCGAAGCAGAGGGAGCTTGTTACCGAACAAGCTCTCTATGACGCCGGCTTGAGTATGGTCCCCCGAATAGGTATCGCCCGATCCCCCGGCTTCTCTTTTTGTTCGGCTTTTGGTCAGCTTTTGGTCCAGCCTTTAATGTTCTCGTCGGTATTGCAGGGACACCACCGAGGATGAGGCCGACGGATGCCGAGATTCGGCAGTTCGCCACGAGGAAGAGGCCAGCGTCGGGGGCCGGCCCTTCGCGCCCTGCAAAGAAACCAACTCCAGCTCCGCCGATCGTCGAGGCGTCGGCGACCGACCAGTCGGAGCCGGTGATAGCCCTCGCGGCTCCGACGGTCCCAATGGAAGAGAGGCCGACTGAGGAAGCGGCCGAGGGGCATCTGTGGCTTCGCCGGTGCGGGTGGAGCCGGATGATGTTCGGGAAACCGAACATCGTCCGGCGGCGTCCGTTGGCGCAACGGGGGGCGCCGGGTCGAACTCCAGCGTCCCGTCGCTGCCAGTCCCGTCGGTCGGGCAGCTGATCGGGGGAAGCCCCGATGGAGCCTGCGGAGGAGGATAGGTCGGGGAGCCGGTCAATGCCTCCAGCGCATACTACCCCGAGGGTGCGTCGGCGTTGGCCGACCACAACCTCGCCAGGAGGTTGTGCCAAGGGATCCTCCTCCCAGCCGACGTAGAGTCGCTGCGATCTCGGCAGGTGACCGAGATGTTGTCGCGGTTCTACCCGACGATGGTTGAGGTAAGCTTCGCATCATCTTTTTCTTAGAATTTTCCTTAGAATTTCTGTTTGTCATACGATTCTGACGAAGCTTTTTCCATCGGTAGCTGATCTTCACAATGTCCGAACTGGAGGCCGGATACCGAAGGTTCGGCGACGTTCGGGCAGCCTTCAAGGAGAGGTCGGCGGCGGCCGAGGCTGAGAGGGCAATGTTGGCCGACCAACTTCAGCAATCGGCCGACCGGGAGGCCAAGTTAGTCGACGAGGTCTCCCGGCTTGGGTCCGAACTCCGGTCGGCCAAGAAGGAGGCCAAGCACAAAGGTCGGGCCGTGCGTCGCCTTCGGCGTGAACGGGATGGTGCCACAGCCGAACTCCAAGGGGAACGCGAGCAACTTCGGGTCAGCCTAGAGAAGCTCGCTGAAGCCGAAGAGGAGCTGTCCATCGCCCAGGTCGACGCCGAAATGGCTAAGGCCGAGGCGGAGTCGGCGAGGCAGGAGCTCGCCCGTGCTGAGGACGAGGCAAGGTCGGCGAGGGAGTCGGCCGATCGGGCGGTGGAGGACTTCCGGTCCTCCGACCAATACCGGGAGGAGATGCTCGAATCGGGCTTCGCCTCATACCGGGTCGGGTTCGAGGACGGTCGGGACGCCGTCCAAGCCTTGTACCCGGAGCTGGACGTCAGCCGCGTCGTCCCGCCGCTAGCCGAGGAGGAAGGAGTCGAAGGAGAAGGAACGGAGGAGATGGCCGACCAGCCGTCGGGAGGCGTCATCGTGGTGGAGGAGGCCGTCCCGGAGCAGGCGCCGACCGAAGTTCTTTTGCCGACTGAAGCCCATCCTTCGGCGGCCGACCCAGCGCCGCTTATGGCCGAGACGCCGATCATCCCCGATCCTCCGTTGGTCGAAGAGATCGACTAGGAGGATGATCGACCCTGCCGACTATCTTTACTTTTTGTTTTTTTTGAAAATACATGTAATCGGGCTTCGACCCGACTTTGTAATTTCTTTTCATCAATGAATGAGACTTTCTTCTTTTTCTTCTTGTTTGTAATGCCGATTAGTGCTGCGATGTCGAACTTTAGTCGCTAACTTAAGCAAGTCACTAACCCATGTAAGTCGGTAGGACTTCGATAACTTGCGCAGCTCCGAAAGTAGAATGTGTCCCGACTTTAGGTCGGCTTCCGATAGTCGAAGTCGTCAGTCGGGTGCATCTGTTGAGTCGGGTGCAGACCGAACCCGGTAAAGGTTCGGTAGTCGGACTTCCACAGATGCGCTTAGTCAGTCGTCGCACGGCGCAGTGTCGGGGGAACGATAGTAAGTCGGGCCCCCATGCCCCTGCGTCGGGTTCTGCGTCTTCCGACAGACGGTAGCAAGCCGAATGTCGTTCAGCCGGCCGTAGGTCGGTCGGTAAGTCGTGGATGCGACTAAGGTCGCGTCGTGTGATAGACGGTGGTAAGCCGAATATCCCTCGACCGGCCTTAGCCTGGTCGGAAGTCGCGACAATAGTCGCGTGGGCTTTTAGCCTTTCTCTGGTCGGGGCCCAATCGACCTGTCGGCCGATGGTTTGGCCCGAAAATTCGACCGTAGAAGGAGTATGGACTCCCGTCGCAACAGATGCATCGGCCTTTGTCAGGGGGGATGTGTTGCCGAAAGTCGAAGGAGCGTAACTCCCGTTTATAAAAGTCCGTCGGCCCTTATGAGGGTCCGACGCGTCGTCGAAGGAGCGTTAACTCCCGTCATTGTAGATGCATTGGTGCCCGCAAGAGTCCGATGCGTTACCGACGATGAGTCGTCGGTTTTGGTGGATGCTAGTCCACGTCAATACGTCGAGGTTTGACCTTGATGAGCACCGATCACTAGTCGAAGAGTTAAAACTCCGAACTTTCAAACTGGACTTGTATTCCGACTATTGAATTACAAAATTCACTGATAATACAGCTTCAAATTGTCGGCGTTCCAAGTCGTGGAATGGGCTTCCCCTCAAGGGTCTCCAGCCGATAGGCTCTCGGCCCGAAGGTGTCTGCAACCTTGTAGGGTCCTTCCCAGTTTGGAGCCAGCTTCCCTTGGTCCAAGGGCTTCGACACTTCTGCCTTCCTCAAGACCAGGTCGCCAGGCCTGAAAAGCTTTGGTTTGACCTTGGCGTTGTAGTACCGGGCGACCCTCTGTCGGTACGAAGCCATTCGGATTTGAGCCTCGTCTCGCAGCTCGGGGAGGAGGTCTAGGTCGGCCCTCCGACTCTCGGAGTTGTCTGGCTCTCGGTACTGCTCGACCCTTGAAGATGGTAGGCCAATTTCGAGCGGGATCATCGCCTCTGTCCCGTAGGCCAAACTGAACGGCGACTCCCCGGTCGGGATGCGGGGGTCGTCCGGTAAGCCCACAGAACGGAGCCCAGCTCGTCGACCCAGAGACCTTTGGCTTCGTTGAGTCGGGTCTTGAGTCCATGGAGCAAAGTCCGGTTGGTCACCTCAACCTCACCGTTGGACTGTGGGTGCCCGACTGAAGTCAATCGGTGCCGGATGTGGAACTTGGCGCAGAAGTCCTTGAAGTCTTGGTTGTCGAATTGCCGTCCGTTGTCGGTGATGATGGTGTGCGGCAATCCGAACCTGAAGATGATGGACTTTTGGATGAAGTCCTCCATCTTCCGCTCGGTGATCTGCGCCAAGGGCTCGGCCTCGACCCACTTCGTGAAGTAGTCGATGGCGACAACGATGAATTTTCTTTGGCCCGACGCTGGTGGGAATGGACCGAGAATGTCGACTCCCCACTGGGCGAAGGGCCACGGAGCGACAATGGGAGCGATTTGGCTGGCCGGTTGGTGCTGAATATTGGCATACTTTTGGCATGGCTCGCACCTCCGGACCAACTCTGCCGCATCCTTCTTCATGGTCGGCCAGTAGTAGCCTTGTCGCAGGACCTTGAAGGCTAGGACTTGCCCCCCAAGTGATTCCCACAAATTCCTTCGTGAACCTCTCGGAGAGCGTAGTCGGCGTCGGTCGGCCCCAAGCACCTGAGCAAAGGAGGGAAAACGACCTTTTGTAGAGTCGGCCGTCCATGATCACATATTGCGAGGCCGACCAACGGAGTCGCTTGGCCTCCACGGGATCTTCGGGACTGATCCCGTCGGTCAGGTACCGGACGATCGGGTCCGTCCAACTTGGTTCGGACGTTAGCTGCTGCACTTCTCTGACCCGATCGATGCTCGGTTGCTGGAGATTTTCGACGAACGTCCGACCCAAAGAGTCATAGGCCGACGTTGCCAATCTGGAGAGAGCATCGGCGCGGGCATTCTCCATCCTGGGGATGTGGGAGATCTCGAAATCTCGAGGCGTGCCACGAGGTCCTTCACCTTCTGAAGATACTTGATCATGGTCGGATCTCGGCCTCGAAGTCGCCCTTGACCTGCCCCACGATCAGCTGAGAGTCGGAGAATGCCCGGAGGCTGTCGATGCCCAGCTCCTTCGCCATCCTCAAGCCGGCGAGGAGTGCCTCGTATTCGGCTTGATTGTTGGAGGCCTTGAAATCGAACCGGAGGGCGTATTCGGTGACTACCCCATCCGAATTCGTGAGCAGGAGCCCGACCCCGCTTCCCTGAGCGTTGGAGGCTCCGTCGATGTGGAGTACCCAGGTGGAGATCGGGTCTGGCTCAGAGACCGCATCTCATCCCAGGTCTTCAGCTCCCGACCCTTGGTCAGTCGTCGGGCATTCGGCGATAAAGTCGGCCAAGACCTGGGCCTTCAGGGCAGGCCTTGGTCGGTATTGAATGTGAACTCGCTAAGCTTCATTGCCCACTTAGCGAGTCGTCCAGATGTGTCGGGCCGGCGCAGTACTGCCCTCAGGGCTGGTTGGTGAGTACCACGATGGCGTGGGCCTGGAAGTACGGTCGAAGCCGTTGCGCGGAGACGGTCAGGGCAAAATCATCTTTTCCGTCTCCGAGTATCTGGCTTCGGCGCCGTGGAGCACTTTGCTGGTGTAGTAGATGGGCTGGTGAGTTCGGCACTCGTTTTTCCGAACGAGCACCGAACTGATCGCCTCGGAAGATGTGGCCAAGTAGAGATACAAGGTCTCCCCGACCTGCGACTTTACGAGCAGCGGCGGGGAAGCCAGGTACCTTTTCAGGTCTTCAAAGGCCTGCTCGCACTCATCCGACCAAGAGAAACCGTCCGCTTGACGCAGAATCTTGAAGAACGGGAGGCATCTTTCAGCCGACCGGGAAATGAATCGGCTAAGAGCACGATTCTTCCGTTCAGCTGTTGGACCTCCTTCTTGGTGTTCGGATGACGCATGTCGAGGATTGCCTTTATCTTCTCAGGGTTGGCCTCGATCCCTCTCTGAGAAACGAGGAAACCAAGGAACTTCCCTGAGGTCACCCCGAAAGCGCACTTGGTCGGGTTGAGCTTCATTCGTGTCGTCGAAGGGTGCAAAAGGTCTCCTCGAGATCCTGAACATGGTCCGGGATCTGCGTGCTCTTTACCAGCATGTCGTCCACGTACACCTCCATGTTACGCCCGATCTGGTCTTTAAAGACCTTATTGACGAGTCGCTGGTAGGTGGCGCCGGCGTTCTTCAATCCGAAGGGCATCACCCGATAACAGTAGAGGCCCTTGGGAGTTACGAACGCGGTGTGCTCCTCGTCTTCAGGCGTCATCCGGATCTGGTTGTACCCGACGAAGGCGTCCATGAAGCTGAGCAGTCAAAATCCGGACGTCGCATCCACCAGCTGGTCGATCTTCGAAAGTGGGAAGCTATCCTTTGGGCAGGCTCTGTTGAGGTGGTATAGTCGATGCAGATCCTCCACTTCCCGTTGGCTTTCTTGACCATGACGACATTGGCGAGCCAGTCGGGATACGTGGATTCCCGAATGAAGCCTGCTTCGAGTAGCTTGTCCACTTCTTCGTCGATGGCCCTCTGCCTTTCTGGGGCGAAGGACCTTTTCTTCTGCCTCACCGGCTTCATCGTTGGGTCGATGTTGAGTCGGTGAGTTATCGTTTCCGGAGGGATGCCCGACATATCCGCTGCTGACCAAGCAAATATGTCGGCATTGGCCGTCAGCAGCTCTGTCAGTCGGCGTCGTTCGGCGTCGGGCAATTGAGACCCGACCCAAACTTTTCTGTCGGGACTTTCTCCTATCGGGATCGCCTCGAGCTGCTCGGCGGGCGAACCCCGTTCTTCCTCCTCCCTTTGGTCCAGCTTGTCGATGGTCAGAGGATCCTTCGTCTCGTTGCTTTGAGCGGAGATTTGGAAGCATCGCCGGGCGAGCTGTTGATCTCCGCGCATCTCTCCGACTCCGTTTTTGGTCGGGAATCGAACAAGGAGATGGTACGTCAGACGATCGCCTTGAGGGCGTTCAGTCCGGGTCGCCCAAGTATGGCGTTGTAGGCCGAAGGAACTTGGACGACCGCGAAAGTGAGGAAGACCGTGCTTTGCCATGGTTCGGTGCCGACCGTCACTGGCAGGGTAATTTCTCCTTCTGTCGTGACGGTGTCTCCGGCAAAGCCGATCAGGGGCACAGGGACCCTCCTAAGTCGGTCAGTTGACAGTCCATTCGGGAGAAGGTCGAGTAAAACAAAATATTTGTCGAACTTCCATTATCAAAAAAATTTGTTTTACATCATAATTGGCTATTGTCGCCGACACAACAACAGCATCATCGTGAGGGGTTTCGATGCCCCGAACGTCGTCTTCTGCGAAGGTGATTACGTCGTCCGGGCGCGGCCTTTTCGTCGGCTCCCCTCCTGCAGACGTCCCCGGGCCCAGCTGTTTGGAGATCATGTTGATGACTCCGGCCGTCGGCTGGTTAGTCGGCGCCTCTTCAGTCGGCTGGGGGCGTCGATCGGTAATCGGTTGGGTCGGCGGATCCTTCCAGAATTTGCCGAGGTACCCCCGGCGGATGAGATTTTCGATCTCATCCTTCAACTGGATGCACCGCTCGGTGTCGTGGCCATGGCTTCGATGGAACCGGCAGTACTTCCGACGGTCGAGGCCTTTTGCCTTCAGAGGCGGAGGTCGTCGTAGGTATTCCTCTCCCTCGATCTCCATCAGGATCTGCGCACGGGGAGCGGAGAGAGGAGTGTAGGAGTCGTACCTGGGACGCACCGGCCTCGGAGTCTGCTGCCGAGATGGCTTTTGGATTCGTCGGGGCGGTGAGACCCGACTATCGGTCGGGGGCCTGCTTGGTTCAGCGGGCTCCCGACCTTTTCTCCGCTTCTCCTTCGGGCCTCTGGGCTCGGCCAAACGTCGGTCGGATGCTCCTTCGTCCGCGCGCATATACTTGTATGCGCGCTCCAGTAGTTCGGCATAAGTCCGGGGGAGGGTCTTGTCCAGAGAATAAGTGAATCGGGACGCCCTCAAGCCCCGCTTCATGGCTGAGACAGCCATGTCTTCGTTGAGGTCCCGGACCTCGAGCGTGGCCGCATTGAATCGCGCCACGAAGTGTCGGAGCGTCTCGTTTTCCCCCTGCTTAAGGGAGAAAAGGCTGTCCGACGTTCGCGGCGGCTTTCGGCTGGTGCTGAAATGGGCCACGAACGAGTGCTCGAGTTGCCCGAAGGAATGGATACTTTCCGATCGGAGACCGGAGTATCAGGCCCTGGCAGCCTTGCGAAGTGTGGCGGGAAGCCGATGCAAAAAAGAGCGTCGGTTGCCCCTTGAATCGTCATGAGAGCTTTATAGCTCTCGAGGTGGTCGACTGGGTCGGTGGAGCCGTCGTATGGCTCCACGTGCGGCATCTTGAACTGACTGGGATCGGTTCGTCGAGGATCAGTCGGGAGAGAGGTTGGGCAGTCTGGAAGTCGACGTCGTTCGAAGACTTCTGGCCGTCCATCTGCAACTGGGCGAGTCGGCTGTCGATTTCCTCGAACCGTCGCTCGTAGTCGTCCGCTCGTCGATGCTGGGAGACCCCAGGAGTGGAGTCTCCGGAAGATTCTGAAAGGGAGGCCGACGGTGTGCGCGGCCGCTTCTCCTTCCTTGTCCGTTCCAACGGAGAGGGAGAGGGCTGCAGAGACCGTCGGTCGTCGCGCCGTGGTCGTCCCTCCTCCTCTCCGTGGGAGCGCTGTTGGGAGCACTCGCATGGAGGTGACGGGGATCGGCGCGGTCGTCGGCGGCTGCTCCTGGAAGGCATAGGTCGGGCCGCCGGTTGCTGCTGGAGGCTTTTGACTGCGTCGGTCAGTACGGTCATCTGCCGTACGATGGCCGCAATCTGGGCCTCCGTGGTCACTGCAGGGGCGGAGAGCTAGGCTCCACCGTCGGTGGTGGTGGAGAGGCCTCTTCCCGGTGGGAAGAGCGCCTGGCCGACCCAGTGACTCTCGATCGTTGAGCTCTTGTCCTGTCATGCTGTCCCTACCTGGCGCGCCAATCTGTTGCGGCCAATCGCTTCGTCGTCCGACCGTCGGGAAGGTGCACCTGCAAAAGGAAGTCCGCACTGACCGGAGGCGGCTCCGGCGGGGACCCTCCGACGGTCAAGTCAGAGAGGTGACTGGGCAACAGTAAAATGTAGACAGAGAGCTCTGAGAGAGAGAGAGAGAGAGAGCGAGCCTGCGTTTGTGGAAGAGACGGAGCGGATCGATCCCTTGCACTGTTGCCTTCCCCGGTATAAATAGTGGAGCACGGTACGGCGCCGTCATTAATGGCACGGACAAGTGAGGACTGTCAACTCACTGTGGACTGTCAGAGTCGCCGTGAAAACGTCATGTCGCCGTGTGGCTGTCCAATCACCAGGGTTGACCATGCCCCGTGCGGGATAATGCCCCTAGGTAGCCGTGCCGCATGTCCGTGTCAGAGCTGACAACGTCCGGCGGCTGTACGGTGGTTGGAGGAGCCGACCGACCTAAAGTCGGTAGCCAGCTGAGTGGTGTCGGGCCCCTCCATTGGTCGGCGAGCATCTTGTGAGTCGGCCATCAGTCCACTGGGTTCAGTCGGTCGGGATGGATACGTCCGACATATCCCCAGTCGGCGATGGATTGTTGAATGGCCGGCGATGGCATCCGTTAGTTGGTCGCCCCGACCGTCGATCGGTCGAGTTCTCGCCCAGTCGGAGTCGGTCGATCCGGCGGTCGGTTGGGCCGTCGGTCGGTCCGCCAGTCGGTCGGTCGGTAGGGCCGTGTGTCAGTCGGTCCGCCAGTCGGTCGGTCGGTAGGACCGTCGGTCGGTCGGTGAGTATCCCCCAACACCCGATTATCCAGCAATTGCTTTAGTTGTCTGCGGAACAGAACAGCAGAACTCGCCTATTGCGAGGGAAGAATACATGCACGCCAAGAAGAGACGAACAAGAACTCTTACCATGGATGTTATAATTTGCAGCTTATTCGAGTATTATGCGACCGGAGCGCGAACTCCTTAAGAGAGAATTCGGAATGCTTTGGGAGCTGTGCGACGCATATCAGACGGTTGGTGTCGCGAAAATGATCACACATTCCTCCGCGCGAGAGATACAATCCGAACCCGACTCGATTTAACCCGTGGCTTTCCCGCCAAGTCAGGACCCACCAGTGAAATCAGATCATGTATGTGGCAAAGCAATGAGATCATCGCATGAACGGTTTGATTTAACGCACCACTATTGAAGCATGAGGTCCAGCAGCGTGGATGTCCCTGCGTATTTGAAACCAGAGTTCTCTTGGAAGCAGCAGGCGCGCGCATGCAAACGCCCGGACACTCACGCTCATATGAATGCAAAGTGATTTAGTTTGCTTTTGGACTAATTTATTAATTGAGCATGAATCCTCTGATACACCGTCCATTGTATGATGGACAGCCACGAACGAATGTAAGATTGTGCGATGCATCGTGGATACCGCAGACAACCTTCAGATATAGGCAAGCATTAATTGTAAATGTTACTTAATTCTTTTAACTTTAAAATAAATAGGCAGCAATTTTTTAGGTTTAAATAAAAAATAATTAGTTGGGTCTGTACCATTCATATATAGGACTAAACTAATATACGCTCCATGATACCATGTGCGACACTTGGAAATACAAATTTCATGCAATTCACAGGATACTGACTGATTTTTGGTATGTTGAACTTCGATGGTTAATCAAATCAAAGCAATTTTAGTGGAGAACTCAAGTTATGTTCACTAATTAGAAAGTAGATTCAAAAAATTATTATTTTATTTTTATTTATCTTCAAAAAAATAATTTTATTTTCTTATTAAAATAAAATATTTATAAAATCTCACAAATCTATCAAAAATAAGAAATCCCTTCTCATGTTCTCCCCCGGACACCATACTACGCAGTTGTTAGAATATTAGCTTCAAAAAGTATACTATATTCATGGAGAAAATAGTTCCTCATCTACACATAAATAACTAATCCAAGTGTAAATATTTTATCATTGACAACTTTCGGCAATTTTTTTTTTGATGAAGTTTTTTGATTGTTATAATAGATATTAGAGCAAATCCAACCTATAACATATATAAATTAGGAGATACTATAGCAGGGGTTTTTTTGAGATTGTTCATGGACTAATTATGGTGTTTGTAATTAAATTTAATTAAATTTAGATTTTTAACCGAACGAGAATGCAGAATTTAAATAGAAAAGCGTACGAAGATTTTACTAGCATATGTTTAGTTTTATATTGATTTTTATTATATATATTTTAAAGAACTCATGCAAGACTAAGGAGCTCAAATAACATCTTTTAACTAGTTTTTTTTTGTTAAAATCTAAGATCGTCACAATTTTAAAAAAAAATGAATATACACATATACCAAAAAAGAAAAAATCAAACACATAGCTCAAATAATACAAATAACTCAAATAGTGAAAAACCACAGCACAAACACTTCATTTTGATAGAGACGATACAAATTAACTCAAACAGGTCAAACAAAAATACTTCCAACTGAGTAATAACCCTGCTCACAGATTGCGAGAGTTAAGGCATGCAGAGTCTCTTTTCTTTCACAACAGAACAATACCAAAAAATCACAAAAGTACATTTTTCAATACTTCATTATGACCAAAAAAAATACAATAATGTCGTTAAGCAACCAATTGACCTTCACACAAATGAGATGCATGGAAGATATAATTCCAGTAGTGAATAAAAACCATTCCACCTCGAGGCGGAAATCATGGATAACTTAAACAACATGCCTTTACGACACTGAAGCTCATGATAAAAATTCTTATTACTAAAAAGCTGTTTGAAAGTTGATCTTAATACACAAATCACACGAAAATGCTCTAGAACAATGATATTCATTCCATAAAGTTACACTCTGACAAACATGTCCGCAACATTTGACAATGAGACTAATTAATCAACAGTACTTTATTCTGGATTTTAGAAAGAAATATCGCTCAACAATGATAAAGAGCAAGCACCAAACCTCCATTTTTTTAAAAAAAATTAAAGAAGCACGTCAAGCATAATGGGTTGGCACTTGCCATGAACATTTATAATGGTGTCTTAATCTTGAATCCTGTATTCACCAAGATGGTGCACATCTTCCCTCACAATATCTACTTTCAAAAGCTTCAATCCGTTTTTCTACTTTAATGTTTCATAGCGGGAAAGGCAGCAATGTAGTGACAACACTGAGAAAGAGAACTCAGATATATCTATTGTTAACCTTTGCAATTTCTGTTTCCCATGGGGAGTAGAGACTGTCGTTGCTCGTTGGTTAACTTCTCCATGGAACTCAGATATCTATAACCAGTGAGAAACCTGACAACCCTGTCATGGAGGGTCAGTCTCTCGGAAAGAAAAGGTGCACAAAAGAGCCAGGCACATGATTCAAATAATCTCCTGGTATTTCAGACAAGGGTGCAATCTAGAGCCCATGTCCTTCACTGCATCAACTCGATTTAAGATATCACATAAGTCACCTGTCCAGCGTCCTGTGTCCCTTTGCTCTCCGAAGAAGGGATAGATTTCCCTTTTCTGGGAAACCATCACAGGAGACTATAGCTCACCTTTTTTTTATATTATTATTATTTTTTTTTTTTTTTTGATACAGATGGACGGCCATCCAACTCTGACATGTGCACCGTTCATAAAGTCCGCATTTAAATGATCCCGCAGGATGGCACGACTTGTCGACTCATCCTATCTCCGATCCAGTCTCCGAAGTACTTCGCTACATAAGCCCCAATCAGCCGTACTATTCGTCTTTCGAAAAATATATCGGACATGCATCTCGAGTTCTCGACTGAAAGATGAAGAATAGTCCAAACATCATGGAGAAGTGAATAGGCCTCCAACCCTTAGTGTTATTCCGGATTCATCCAATGATAGTGGCAAAATCTCCCTTTATGAAAATTCTCTCCACACACAGCACCTTTCTGACAAAACGAATACCCATCCAGGCGACATGAAGCTCATCTCTCCGCTAGCAATCTGATATTAGGGCTTTGGATAACAAAGCCCATACCGCTCCTATCATCCTTGATACTGTCATCAAAATCACTTTAACGAACCCCGAGATTAGGGAATCTCAGGACATAAAAATTATCCTCCGAGTCACTGCAGGGGCAACATTGGAGTCCCAGAGATCGAAGGTGTCAAGAGACAAGTCAGCAGCATCGAATTGACTATATTCTATAGTCAAGCAAATGGCTCTCTCCAGCATCCGAAAAGTTAGCTCTATTTTGCATTCAAAGATCAAGCTGTTCCC
The DNA here is from genome assembly GCF_000442705.2 of Elaeis guineensis. NCBI lineage: Eukaryota > Viridiplantae > Streptophyta > Magnoliopsida > Arecales > Arecaceae > Elaeis > Elaeis guineensis. The sequence continues at coordinate 96,524,577 of NC_025999.2, read as the reverse complement.
AGATCTGATGGGCAATGTAAGCTATTCTCCCTCCCAGATACAAATCCTACTCTCAGTCATTAACCTTTTTCATTAACCTCTGAGATATATGCATATTCTGCATAACATAGAGCAATCCAAGCCGATTTTACGATTTGGAACCAGAAAATTAGGGGCTCTTAACCGCTTGTCCTAACACCACAACAAAATGAATTTTGTGAAAAGCTTCTGCACATCACTGCTCATGGGCCTTATACCTAGATCACACGTTTGAAGAAAGTGTTGGCATGATATGATTGGCCGAGCCAATCTATTTTTTGTATGGATTGTATGGGACTAACAATGAGGGCATTGAGGGGATATCCATATCCCGATGGCTTTGAGCTCAATGATCCCCAGATTGGGCATGGTGGGGTTCTTTTAGCTTCACGAGGCATTTATAATGGTGGCTTGGTTAGGTGGCGTTCTAATTTCTGGTTGCACTAATATAGCCCCATTGTTGATTTACCCAAAGCTTCGAGACGGGGCTTGGACTTGGTTTCACGGTAATGTTGTGGGAGCAAATTCGCAGGTCGAGCATAACATGGTTGGCTCATTGCGGGTGCGGCGGGCTGTCAGTAATAAAAACGTGTGATTTCATCCCGATGGATTTACAGTGATTTACTTAATTAGTGAAAATTTTTCATTTGAATTTAAAAATTAAAAATAATTTTCAATTGAGTTTCGCTTAAAAGTAGTTCTTCAATTGATATAAATGACTAAATTATCTCTGTAGTTATAAACTAACAATAAAACAACACTGCGATATTAGAAAATAATACTGTCTTATTGTAATGTAATACTGTTTTATTGTAAAACAATACTGCCTTATGACATAAGGATATTACAAAACAGTACTTTCTTATTATAATACAGTACTGCCTTATTATAAAACAGTACTGCCTTATTGTAATATAACACTATTATAAAACAATACTGTCTTATTATAAAATAGTACTACCGTATTATAAAAACAATACTGCAATATTAGAAAACAATACTGCCTTATTATAAATCAGTATGCGTTACGCATTATAAAACAATACTGCAATATTAGAAAACAATACTACCTTATTATAAACCAGTACTGCGTTATTGTAAAACAATATTATCTTATTGTATAACCATATGAGGGTATAAAGGTATAACGGTTATTTCAACTAAAAATGGAGAGTTGCTTTTAATTTATATTTGAAATTGGAAGCTATTTTTCATTTAAACTCAAGTGGGAGCTACTTTTAATTTGAAACATAAAATAAGAATTTTTTGTCTGGTTTACTATACTTAATATTCTGGATAATTTTAGAAATCTTTAAAATGAGAGGAAAAAACTTACCTATTTTGAACCGAGTAGCCAATACCTCCCAAAAGCTTAAGCTGATGAAGAACATGTCACCAATGGGCTCGGAACGAAGGATTTGAAGGATATGAAGCTTGCCCTGTTGGCCAAATGGGCATGGAAAATGCTCTCTAGACCGGTGTCATTTGGTTCAAACAGATTAAGAGTGCATACTATTCTCTGAAAAGGTTGCATGAGAGTCAAGAAGAGCCTTACCAACCTCTCGCCAATTTGGAAAGATACCAGCCGGGATTTAGATGCCTTTTGGAACCGTACTACTTTTTAAGTTGGGCAATAGAAACCAAATCAGATTCTGGGAAGATTCTTGGATCGGCTTCAGTTCCGCTTGCTCTCCTCTACGGCGATCTTTTCTCCAGAGCAGTGAAGGTCAATGTTTCGGTCGCCTCTCATAGGAACCACTGATCTCATTGTTGGAGAATTGGACTATATATCCCTCTCACCCAACTTCAACAATCTCAATTGGTGCACCTACGATCTTCTTTCTCCTATCAGACTCTCCACTTGGATGACTCGCCTACATGGAAACTATATAGGGATGGTATCTGCATTTGATCAGCCCATTCTCTAATGTAATTTGGAAGGCTGCGATTCTGAACAAGGTGAAGGTGTTCATTTGGCTTATCTTGAAACACAAACTGCATACAGGTGAAATTCTTGCAAAAAAATCATGATCAGCTAGTACCGGATGTTCATGTCCTCTTTGCGGCTCCAATTCTAACACGGCGCTCTGATGAGGTCGGCTAAGCGACGAGAAATCTATCCCAACATGATCTATTTTTTCCTTAGATATTCTTTTGCTAAAAGCTTCTGATCTACATTTAAAACATGCCTCAATGTTAGAGGGTGGCCATCTAATCTTACTTCATTTTGGATAACTTGGAGGCGGAAGAGAATTCAGCAACCTGTTAGAAAAACATGGGACCAACTAGTGCCAGCAACATTTTGGCATATTTGGCAAGAGAGAAATGGAAGAATCTTCCTACGAAAGAGAAGCTCCATCTAAGCCACTCTTCACAAAACTCTTCACTCATTTCGTCTGTGGGAGAATCTCACCTCAGACAAGAAGAAAGAAGGGCCACCGACTGATTTGGAGCAACCTATCTTCACTAATTCCCACACACAGCACCTGACATCTTTCCTTTTGGCTGATTCTGGAACCTATTTGTGCTATATCTTAAATCTCAGCAATGTTTCAGAAATCAGGAGCCCGTCAAGAAGATTAGATGCGACTTATATGCCTCTGTAGTCTTTCTTGGTGTGACCCAAGCTAGAAGCTCCACTTCTTTGATTGTTTTCTTTGCAGGAGAACTGATTGCTCTTCCTGTTATTGCTTTTGTTCCTCTGTCGTTTTCTCCTTGGTCAGCAATTCCTTTTTGCCGGCCCGGGCTGTACATTCCGTAAATTCCATCCTGAATAAAAGCTGAATGGTGGTTATGCTGCCTCCCTCTCCATCAAAAACACAATGCATATCATATGATGTCTTATATCAACCCCTTTACTTATCATATAATTTGATGTGGGACTATCTTCTAGATGTGGATTTGGACGAACTTTAATATCATGTTGAGTGGCAATTGATTTTAAAAGCTTTAAGTTGATAGGGAAAGGATCAACCCCATACATCAAGCATGATAAACCTCATTGTATGTTATTAGCAGTTTACCAGAGTATGTGCCCACGCATATTGATCAATGTCTACGTGACACATGTATACATCATTTGCTCCACATATATACCCTGGAAATATGAATTTGAATATTCTTAGTTGTATCTAAAGGCAACTGTTTGATGTTTATTGGACCTGTCATCGTGGTTTATCTCAATAACAATTCAGTATCAGGGTTCTGCCTGTGGATGTCCAGTTTATGGAACATTCAGAGCACTGATTGCAGGCATTCAACTACAAGGGGCATAACACTGAAGGGAAGACTGGGCTATTAAGTTGGCTTCCGTTTTTAGGGTGATCACTTTTATGCTCCCTAGTATCACTTACTTTCCTGCTTCCAAATCATTCTTGAAGAAGCATTGGTTAGTAGCTTTAACATTGGTTGCATAGATATTTATGCTGGGACATGATCCAGCACCACTGCTAATTTGTCCGCAAATAGAACGGATCTATTTGCCATAATTGAGTGGTTATTGGCAACACTATTGTGAGTCACTTGAATTGATGTTTCTTGTTATTCCTGCGGTATGACGTGGAACACTGCCACAATCAGTTGGTCATTCCTCAGGGTTTTAGCTTGTTAGACCTTGAAAGTACTAATCTCCTTTGATCACATTGAAGAAGTCTACTTTTACTTATGTTGCCCTGTAGCATTATTTTGCTTCATAATTCATGAATGGATTGGTCTATGTTCATATTCCCATAAAAGAGGAAGATTTTTGCAGAGTAAGCATTTCAGTGGTGAGGTTATAGATAAACCTTTCACATATTCAACAAACCTAATTTTTAGCACTCTTTTCTAAGCTGCAGGCTTAAAAACTAAATGACTACAAGTTCATCTAAAGAGCGTCATCAAATTTGAGTAAACTATTTTTCTGTAACATTTTGAGGAAATTAATGGAGAATTTGTAGAAACGTAATTAAAAACAGGGATGGATTGCTACAGTGCTTACAGCCCGTCTTGGAATCTCTAGAATTTGGATGGTAGATTACAGAGATCAATTTTTGTTTTTGAATTTATCTCTTTATTGAGTTGATGAAAATGCTGAAAATCATGAAATTATATCCTTTTTCTCCTACTTAATCCTTGATCGTTATTTTTTGTTATCCAACAAAATTTTCAGAATCTTATAGGAAACTGGTGCAGCTTCGCACCTCTTAATCATTCTGAGAACATGCTTGCCATGAGACTGGTCACTTGGCATGTCGGGTTGGTCCAATTCACATGCCATGTCTCCATCCTATGATTAGCGATTAGTTCAAATTGCCATCAAACAAAGCATTCCTCCCTGCCATTCCCTCATAATCAGAAAGCCTGAGGTTTTAGATTAGCCAAAGGCATATATTTGATTCTCCAAGTGCCATATAAAATGCCATATCAGGTAATGCAAGCATGCAACTTCCAACACAAAATCATGGCTGAATCCATCCAAAATAAGTAGGAGGCGGCTTCCCTTTGTTTCTTGCTCCTCACTCTGTGCCGTGGCCCTGCAAGAAGTATTATTATAACACAAGATACTAGTCCCTAGCAGGGCATCCTTTGTTTCCCTTTGCTTTTAACTTTTGCTGGCCCAAGTAGTTAGGCCATCACCACAATTCTTCATACGTACTGCACCTCCATTTATGGCTTTTAGGCTGGCTTTGTGCCCAATGAAAGCGGCTTTTCTTTGTAGCCTAATGCTAGCACCAGTCCTAGATTCATCAATAGAAGAACAGCATTTAGACCTCATTCAGGGTATCCGAGGGTAAGTATTACTGGTTAAAGGCTGCCATGGTTGACATGGATCACATGAGTTGAGGAGCAGTTGGTAGTAAATAGGTGGTTTGCCATTGTTTGGCCAAGTCCCATCATCGCTTTTGGAAATGGGTGGCTTTTAAATTTGGAAAGATGTGTGGGTTGATACAATTCTCCTTTGCTTTCAGTTCAAGGATCTTTATACTCAGACGTTGAATCCAAATTTACTGATTTCCTCATACTAGATCTCGAGTAGTTTGAGCTGATGTGTTCTGTTGATTAGTTTAAATACTAACAAAATAGGGATGGATAAACTCTAGGGGTATTTGAATAGTTTTGATAAATATCACATAATTCTTAAAGATTTATCCATTCTTATTTTCTTAGTATTTTAATGCATGTACATAAGTACGCACGGTATGCTTCGGAAATGTGGCAGGTGATGACAGTTCGAGCATAATTCCTTCCATGATCAGTCCGATCATGAAAATTTTATCTCTGTTGAAAGGTCCTCCGAGGTTTGAGACACACTGCAACTTTTGTATAGCCCTCTTGCGTTGATTACGCTGTCTCGGATCACGGACGCCCTAGTTTGGAAGTTGGGCCACGATGGATTTTCATTATTGACTCTTTTTACAGCTTTCTCAACTTTGGTGGATTAAGATGCCCTTACCCAAATGCCATTTGGAAGATGCCATGTCCAGAGGTGGTGAAAGTGTTTTTATGGTCGGCATCCAAGAATTTACACCAATGAAATTCTAAATAAGAAGGGATAGAGCATTTGTGCTGAATACAATTTTTATGGAGCCAATGTAGAGTCTATTAACCATCTTGCTAGAAAGAGCATAATACTCGTTTGTTCTTGCACAGGTGCTCTTCGGTTAACAACGTAGCCTCAAATGCCATTATTTTATTCAATGAATGGTCCGTCCTCTGCAAGCAGTCAGCAATACCGGAGTTCTGAAGGGTTCGGGCTGCTGTTAGAAGGGTTCAATCTGATCTGTAAAATCCTTTCTTATTTCTAGTTCCCATCTTTGTCTTCTTTCATTGGTCCCTGTTTTCAGACCTATTTTCATCAGCTGTATTGTTTACTCTGTCTGGTTTCATCACGGTAATCTTCTAATCTTTCAATAAATTTTTGGTGCCTCTGTTACAGCCTCCATTACCATCAAAAAATTAACCATCTTTTCCATAGATGCATGTTTATGAGAAGTCTTTGGACAACCATCAAGCTGCAGCTGAAATTAAAGGGAAGATCTTCGAACTTTCATAACCTATGGACAATTTGTAGTAGAACAAATGCAAGATGACAAAAAAATGTGGGGCATCAACTTTTTTTCAGCTGTCTGTTAGGAGATTTGGAGGGAGAGAAAAAATAGAAAATAAAAATAATTGGATGCCATGCACCTTAGAATTAGATGCTAGGGTTTTACAGTAACTCCGTTTTTGCTACAACAACAGAATTTCGTGTCTACTGAGATATACATAAAACTAAGCTTCTTGCTTGAATGTAGTAACACCTAAAAACTTTTGGCATGCATACATACATACTAATCATACCATGGACATGAAGCCATGCAAGCTAAATACCAAATAACACACACTCGATTTACTTCAGAGCACGTTTCATGCTACCTCTCTATGAATTGCAGCCAGTGATGCCTATATTAACCCCAATCCTGTCTCATTAAATTTAAGGAGATCCTTTCATTTGCAGCCATTTCTGTGACAGCCGGCTGGGATTGCATTACACTCTATTAGCACCTGAACTCTGCACCATTTCCCATGGGTACTGTGACAAGGAATTCATAGAGATACCAACAATCAAATGGGATGCATAATAGCCTCCCTGCCTAACTTGATATTGTGACAAACAAGATCAAATTTTTTAGCAACGTCCTTTTCCTCAATCATATCCACCTGAACTAACAATGGGTAAATCATAAGCTTGGGAGACCACACTGCAACAACATCCATGCAAGCTAACACCTTTGTTGTTGACATTAACTTTTTGGACCACCAGACCGTGAGGAATAGGGGCAAGGGAGGTTGTTTTCCTAGAAGATAAGGGGCCAATAGGGTCCAGCTTACAGATTCCAGTGGGTTGGACGTAGCAATTCATTGCCAACCGCTCCCTCTGTTTTTTGGGGACCATCCCCTGATCAAAAACTTCCCTGCTATAAACCGTTCGGAAAGCCTCAGATCTCTCATCCCAATAGTCCAAATTGGCGAGGCTCGTTTCCTTTCTCATTGGTTGAAGAGTTACGAACCTGAAGGTAAGAATTAATAGGCATGCTTTGATACGTACAGAACCAAGTGCTATATGTTTGTATCTACACGGTATTCTCTGGTCTCATGTACTGCCTTTGTTGCACAATCTAGATGTTTAACTGGGTCTGAAGAAGTGAGCTGGGGCTCCGACTACCATCGAGTTTCTAACGGAAAAGCACCAGGTTATTTTCTCCAGTCTCTCCCGACAGACGTTTTTTTCACCCTCTTCTTTCCTAAAGAGTGATGAGTGTCATGCCATGAACTGTTTCTTACTACTTTGCAAAGGTGATCCGTTTTTTAAAGTTCAGACACTGTTTTTCTTTGTACAAGAAATATTAAAGTTTGTTTGAGTTATTTTTGAATGATTAATGCAATGATGACATATGGAGAAACCCCAAAACTC